>NC_064426.1:4315000-4575000 GCF_023375975.1 Astyanax mexicanus
CAGTGCATTATTCTGTAAAACCAACTTGTCAGGTAAGGCTTGGTTAGTTACGGAAGTGGTGAACAGCAATGACACAACACACACACACACACACACATATACACACTTATACACACGCACACACACACACACACACATAGATAGATAGGCATTATGGAATAGGTCGAGAGCAGGCGTTCCAGCAGACTTCATTAAAACACCGGCGGTCAAAATCAAAACACATATTGGAGTCAGTGAGGCGGCTCGGGCTTACCCTCCTCCAGGAGCCCACGAGTACGTGATAGAGTGTGTGTATCTGTGTGTATATGTGTGTGTGTATATGTGTGTGTGTGTGTGTGCAGTGTCTGAACTCCAGGGGCCTCAGCGAGCCCCTCTAATACTACAGCGTTAATTACAGAAGCCTATCAGTTGTGACAGAGTGAGTTTCCTGCCAGCGAGGAGAGCGTGAACGGTTCCCCGTCATTAAGCCGCACTAACAATGATGTTTGACAAATAAGAGGATAATGGGTCACGTTGATCTTCAGTCAGCCACCCATCCCGAGCCCTGAGGGAGCTGGAGGGGGTCCTGAAATCCCACCGCCGCCCCAGACGCAAAGCCACTGACCCTGCAGGACATCAGACCGGACCGTGAAATCACTCCTCTTCCTCCGAGCGAGGCGATGATCTGCTGCTCTAAGATAACAGATGGTACGCCTAGAAAAGGGCAGCGCCGAAAATGTCAGCTTTTATTCACACTAAAGGCAAACTGATTACACTGAAGTGAAGCCGCGTCACATGCAGGCCTGGCCTGGGGAAGGCCATGTAGGGCTGGTTGATATGATGATGTAATGAATTATCATGATAAACTGCCCAGATATAACCAAGATATACCCAAGACTACCGTGTACTGCTTACCGTGTGCAATATCCATCTCACTACATGTACAGTGATCCCCTTATCACCATTCTTGTGCAATATGTTTAACACACAATATTTTTCTCACCTTTGTGATCTACTATTTAGTTGATATTTATTCACTGTTACTTATTACACTGTTTGTGCAATAATACCGTTCCACCCTACCATAATCATATCTCTAGGCACTAGATTTATATATTGTTTCTTTACTATATATCATTTTTTAAGTATCTTTTATATATTTCCTGTAATAGTTTTTTTGTATATATATATATTTATCATTATTTGTTTATATTTTTTTTCCTGACCTGTTTCTCTGTCCTTTCCTCTGTACTGCTATAACATTGTAAATTTCCCCATTATGGGATAAATAAAGGATTATCTTATTTTATCTTATCTTACTATAAAGGAATACATAAGGAATCAAAATACTCTGAAAAGAAGTATAAGTGCTCTAATCTGGGGAGCTGTTAACTTCTGAGGCTGGTAACTCTGATAAACTCTGAAACTCTTTCTTTCCAGGGACGAACCTGATGAGTGCCAATTTCATCATCATAAAGTTTTTAATGGTCTTTTTTGCAACTGCACCTAAAGATACTTTCAGATTGACACATTTCATATTTCTCCCAAATTCCAAATAACAATATTGTCATTTAGAACATTCATTTGAAGAAAATGAGAAATGGCTGAAATAACAAAAAAGATGCAGAGCTTTCAGACCTCAAATAATGCAAAGAAAACAATAAGTTTATATTCATGGAGTTTAAAGAGTTCATAAATCAATATTTGGTGGAATAACCCTGGTTTTTAATCACAGTTTTTATGCATCTTGGCATCATGTTCTCCTCCACCAGTCTTACACACTGCTTTTGGATAACTTTATGCTTTACTCCTGATTATATTCCAGAGGTTTTCATTTCAGATTTTCAATTCATCATTTTTAAGTGGTCTCTTATTTTTTTCCAGAGCCGTATAATGGTATCCATATTGTGTGGATGTATTCTGAGAGCTTTTGGATTTGCATGCCCTGTATTGTGTATGTGCATATTTTATTTTAGATTTCCATATAGTGATGTAACACTTGTGTCAAATTGTCCAACTTTAAGGCTGTTTAACAGATGCTCAGTGTTCTGAATATGAGTTTTTGATTAGTGTCTGAATCAATGTGCCACACGGCAATTATTCTTTCCTTTATTCCTGCTTTTTTAACTTTCCCTTTCATGCAACATTAGCTATTAAGTTAAAAGCTCAAAACACGGTAACTGAGCCATGTTTTAACATGACAGCGGCGTAAACTGTTTCTGCTCTTAGTCTAATACATAATGCATGTATCTCACAGCAACGCAAAACGGAACATAATGATGATGAACGCTGCGGGGAAGTACAATACATTACAGCGCTATTGCAACTGAGGAAACCAATAAAGCCCCTACTTACTTTCCTTTCCTGCAGATAGCTCATACAGCAGCGGCGCATGAATAGATCGCTGTCAGGGAACATCCTGTAACGGCTACGTCATGCATTCTAATCACAGATATATTATTCGAAAATGCATCAGGTATTGTGTTACTTGTATGTCTTGTGATTTTTTATGCTTATATCAACCTTAACACTAACCTTAAACCCTAATTTTTAATATAAAACCTAAATCTAACCCTTAACTTTTAAAGGTTAAGATTAGGGTTCAGGGTTGAATAGTTGAATAGTTGAGCATCTACAAGGCATCAACAACAGACCATCGAAATGAAGTGTTACCAAACATCTTCCATCAAACTGTGGTCTACAGCACAACTGGTCAGCAAAGGAAGTCGTCTGGGTCCTGTTACATCCTGTAACAGCTACGTCATGCATTCTAATCACAGATATATTATTCGAAAATGCATCAGGTATTACGTTACTTGTATGTTTTGTGATTTTTTTATGCTTATGCCAACCTTAACACTAACCTTAAACCAACCTTAAACCCTAATTTTTAACATAAAATCTAAATCTAACCCTAAACCCAACTTTTAAAGGTTAAAATTAGGGTTCAGGGTTGAGGATTAGGTCTAGTGTCACATTGAATAGTTGAATAGTTGAGCATCTACAAGGCATCAACAATGGACCATCCAAGTGAAGTGTTACCAAACATCTTCCATCAAACTGTGGTCTGGATGGTTTGTGATTCTCTATGTTTATATCAACCTTAACACTAACCTTAAACTCAAATTTTTAACATAAAACCTAAATCTAACCCTAAACCTAACTTTTAAAGGTTAAGATTGGGGTTAAGGGTTAAGGATTAGGTGTAGTGTTGCATTGAATAGTTAGTTGAGCATCTACAAGGCATCAACAATGGACCATCCAAGTGAAGTGTTACCAAATATCTTCCATCAAACTTTGGTCTACAGCAAAACTGGTCAGCAAAGGAAGTCGTCTGGGTCTCTTTATTATAAGAGGATCATCAGAAACAAGAAAACGGCTCAATCAACAACACGCCAAATCTCTCAGAACCTCAATATGCCCATAGCTCAACACTTCATCACCAAATATCTCTATAATGTCAGCAAATATCTCATATAAAACAAGTTAATTGTAAAGAAAAACACTGGAGAGAATTGCATTACATTATTAGCCAATGAAGTACTATCTGCTGCATTTACTTAGATGGGATTGGTTGGCACTGGAAGCTAATCTCCAGTAAAGATTGGGTCTATGAACTCATGATGTTGGTGCCAAATCTTGACCCAACCCTCTGTGTGAAATCAACATTTATTAGACCAAACTATGTTTCTTTCTTCTAGATATCAGCCCTTTAGCAAGGCTAGATAGACATTCATAGTTTTCCCAAAATTAAAAATCTAATCAAAATGCACATCCTGCTTTAAATGCATCATAGGCATGTCTATTAGTCAACAATCTCTCACCAAGAGCCTAATGCAACTGTATGTTCACATTACAAGCCACATTGCTCAAATCAGATTTTTTCCTCAGATCAGATTTGGCTATATTGACGGTCCACATTCACAAATGCAAGTGATGTGTTTCTGTGTGTAATGTGAACGAATCTGTCCCTGAAATGGAGATAGAACTTGCTATTCTTCACAACAAATGTCTGTTTTCCCAGAATTTGAACCAGGCTTTTGTATAAAACAGGTCTGGAGTGATTTAAGCAGAAGTTGAAGTTTTCTTTAAGCTCCAAACCTCTGGTTCTGGTGTTTTTGTTCATCAGTAGTGCAAAACAAACTAAATATCAGTTTTAGTCTTAGAAGAAGGATATTTTCCCAAAGTGTTTAATAATAAGAAGTGTTCCTAGTGGAGCTAGAGCCAAAATTTTATTCAGGCTTTTGTATAAAACCCTTTTAAGGCATCATGTCCATAAAGTCATCTTGAACTTGACCATGTTAAAAGCTGCTTGATAAAATTTAGCCCTGTTGAAATCTGCACGTCTTAGCAAACAAACTCGGCCGCGAAGGCTGAAGGTCTTCCATGATTTGAAGCATAATGTTAATCTTAAAAGGTCACAAAGCTCCAGATCCGTTATTGACGCTGATAACACAATGAGCGAGATGAATTAATAGCCTGTGCAGATCACTTCTGTCGCTATTTAAATCAGCCTCGCTTTATTAATCATTTATTCTCTGCTGCTGTTTAAAATGCTGGGTGGATTTGTGTTTACCGGTGACATTATTCCTGACCCCTGTGGCATTTCACGAGAGGTGAGGGAAAGGTTAGACGGAAGGAAAAAGCTGCATTATTCTGACGATTCCATCACAGCCTTAACGCCCTGCAGTGCTCTGCTTTCAGCCCTAATCTGATACACCTGCCACTGCGTTGCAGATGCTGGTGAAGATCTTGATTAGCAGAGGGGACTGAAGAAGATTAGAGCTGGAACAAATCTCTATGGGAGGAAAGATCTAGAGCAGGACCGGGGATCACAGCTCTGTAGGATGGAGGATGTGTTGCAAAATCACATAATATCATCCTATTGCAATAGTTAAAGGCTTATAATAGGTTATTTGTTTCTATATGACATAACAATAGTCACACATGTAAAATACTAAAGAGAAAGACTTGATTAAAAGTACAAGTGCTCTATCA
Organism: Astyanax mexicanus; assembly: GCF_023375975.1. Lineage (NCBI taxonomy): Eukaryota > Metazoa > Chordata > Actinopteri > Characiformes > Acestrorhamphidae > Astyanax > Astyanax mexicanus. The sequence goes on from NC_064426.1 coordinate 4,319,978, forward strand.
AAAAAGTAACTTGAGTAAAAGTTGTGTAAAATTATCCTCTAAACTCCATACTTAAGTGGAAGCACTAATGTACTCAACATGTAAGTAGTTTATTCTAAACCTTTATACTAAGTATTGAAAGTTAAAGTACAATACTGTATTATGTAGTTATTACAGAAAGAATAAGTTATAATAAAAGTAATACTCCAGTAGAGTCCAGCTACAGCATTTTAGTACTTAAGTACAGTAGTGAAGTAAAATAATACTCCAGTAGATACAGATACAGTAGTTTAGTACTTAAGTACTTAAGTACTTAAGTAGTAAAGTAGAAATAATACTCCAGTAGATACAGATACAGTATTTTATTACTTAAGTACAGTAGTGTAGTAAAAATAATACTCCAGTAGATACAGATACAGTATTTTATTACTTAAGTACAGTAGTGAAGTAAAATAATACTCCAGTAGATACAGATACAGTAGTTTAGTACTTAAGTACTTAAGTACTTAAGTAGTAAAGTAGAAATAATACTCCAGTAGATACAGATACAGTATTTTATTACTTAAGTACAGTAGTGTAGTAAAAATAATACTCCAGTAGATACAGAAACAGTATTTTATTACTTAAGTACAGTAGTGAAGTAAAAATAATATTTGGATTCCTTAGTAAAAATGATTCCAGCAGGTCAGTTTTCTTTGCTGCGAAGCTCAAAAGTGCCGCACTGTTAGGATCCCAACGTGCCAAAGTCAGAGCTCACCTGGCTCTTAAAGGGAATGCCAACTAACACACTGATTGGTTTAAGCCCAAAACACACCTATGATTAATTCTAAGAAAATTAATACATGCCTTTAGCACATTTCAAGCAGCACAAGGCATATTTTTACATCCTCTCGATACCAAAAACCCAATGTTTAAATCTTACTTTCTTAAATTGGTTTTAAAAAAATGAGAGTTTAAGAAAATCTTAAATAAACATCTGTTAAAGTTTTTTTCTATCTCCTGTGAAGTTACCAGGTGTTCTTACCACAGCTGTTATTTATGCGTGGCATCTGTTGACCCATGCAGTTGTGCAAAACTTCCAGAACTTTTAAAGTTTATAAAGCTTAATTTTCTGTATAGACTCTGGACAAAATGTGAGAGTTTCAGGCCTTCTCTTGATTGGCGCCTAAACCAAACCCAGCAGCTGATCTGGCTAATCAAAGTCCTCAGGAGCATCTAAATAGCACAGCCAGATGTGTCCAATTAAACTCTGCAGGGTGGCGGATCTCTCGGAGAAGAGTTGGGCACTCCTGGCCTCCACATTTTATAGACGGCTTGAGCTACAGCCATCCCTGCGTAGCCCAGGTGGAGCTTGTTATACTGATTTGCTACATGGTTCTTCACACAGCCAATCAGAAACTTCCTAAACTGGGGGCAGATTCTCAAAGATACTAAAAACAGTCATTCTAAACATCTTAAGAGCTTCTTAACTCTGGTTCATATTGATGATCTTAATCTTAATAGTACTGTATGTTGGCTTCAAAGGAAGGTCTAAGCGATGGCCAATCATGGCCTATGAGGCTCTTTATCAATGTCAGACAGTGTTCTTAAATTCTTACAGCCAATCAGAAGTGAGTGAAGAAAGCCACTTCCATGTAAACTGTCTGTGACATGAAATATGGACCTTTTTATTGTTTATTGTTATTGTTAGGTACTCTTTTCTGGGGTTTTGTTAACTTGTGGTTTCTGAGGCTGGTAACTCTATTAAACTTATCCTGTGCAATAGAGGAAACTCTTGCTCTTTCTGTCCTGGGCGGTCCTGATGAGAGCCAGTTTCATCACAATGTTATCGAAGGTTTTTGCGACTGAATAGTTTCTTAATTTTTTTCGTATTGACTGACCTTCATTTCTTAAAGTATTTTTATTTAATATATCGCTGCGCTTTCCTCCAAGTGTTAGCACTGTGATGCTACTCGGAAATGCTGCATCAGCAGCAGCTCAAAAAGAGGCGGAGCCTGACTTCACATGTACCGGAGGAGGCATGTGCTAGTCTATCTTTATCCTGGTGTTGGTGCATCACTAGTGATAAGTGGAGTCCTAATGAGTGGGTTGGGTAATTGGGCATGTAAAATGGGGAGAAAATGGAAACAAACTAAATAAAATTATATAAAAAGAAATACATTATGGTAAAGTGGCATAACTCAAACTAAGAACATAACCGCTGGCCAACAATTGAAGGGAGCGATTATAAAGACAGAGACGTTTTAATCTCAATAGAAAATAGATTAGATATCTGAACATATAAATAAGGGAACACTATTTGTTCTGGTTAAAGCGGACTGTTGCAGTGTTGGGAACGTTACTTTGAAAAAGTAATTAGTTATAGTTGCTAGTTACTTCTCCAAAAAAATAACTGAGTTACTAACTGAGTTGCTACATTACAAAAGTAACTAGTTACCAGTAAAAGTAACTATAGCATTACTTTTGTGTTAATTGCCCCCATAGCGTGGGGTGACACAAGCGACTCGTCGCGTTCAGGGTGAACGCAGGGTTAGGCAGGTATCTCATCCTCCCCTTCCTTGTGACTCACACACACAACGCACACATACACACACACACTTGCGTCTTTGTCTGTATGCGCGTAACGTGCAGTAACTGGGTGTCGGAAATGGTAACGACATTATAGTGACAGTCAGAATAATTCGTTAGATTACTCTTTACTGAAAAACATAATGAATACCAGCTGTTTGTTTGTACCCTTAGTGTGGTTTGATTGAGCAGGTGTCGAAACAGTAATCACAAATATATCAGAGCTAAACTGCTGATGCAGTTTAATCTAAAATATTAGCCAGATAGCGCTAATTACTACAGCTAAGAACAAATGCTGTCTCTAAAACGCTGCTCCACGCTGTTTATACGCGCGGTATGTTCTGCGTTCACTGCTCGCAGCCACGCAACTCCATCTAAAAGCATTCATAGCTGTCATTCTTCAAAAAGCTCATCTTCTCCTAAGAGCCGAGGACATGAATAAAACGCCCTCTGAGAGGCTTCTTTCTTCCTCACACGCTACCTGTAGCATCATGACACTCACGCTGTCTCGTACGCTACCTGTAGCATCGCCGCGCACGCTGCGCTGGTCTTTTAAACCAGTGCGCCCTGTCGGAACACGGTGCATTAGGAAAGCAATCTTACACCTCCAGGGTGGCTTTTCCTCCACACTCCGCGAACCTGTTTAACAGCAGGACTGAGTTTTCTCTCTCTCTCCCATTCAAGAGGAAAGCAATGTGATGCCCGCGAGTCGATGCTAAGCCCGTTTTATTCAGCAGGGCCGTTCTTCAGCAGCAGCACTTAAACACTCAGCAAATCCTTCTGTCTCCAATTGCCCTGCCTGAGATAATAATGCGGCACAGCTAATTAATTATGCTGCAGAGAAAGACGAGAGGAGTGAGGGATCTATTATACAGACACATCTTCTCATCAGAAAAGAGAGTGAGGACGGTTCAGCGGGGAAAAGAAAATGCTAATGCTAAGATGCCTCAAGGTTAGGGCTATAAATGTAGCAAAATTAATGGATATAACACTTAAACAACACTTGTACGCTGATTTATTTGTTGTTGATGTCCTGAAAACAAAAAAAATAGACTTAGAAATAGAATCGCTCATAGAATTGCTCATAGATTTGCTGAAAAAAAGGTCAGAAAAAACTTGAGTTTGTCTGCAAAAGATTTAGCAGACTCTTTAGCAGATATGGTGGTGCACTGTTCTACTGTGCAGTGATACACAGTAAAATGTACTGTTAAATTTAACACTGCCCTAGATTAAGTATAATCCCACTCTCCACAGGGTTAAAAAAAAACTCTACCGCTAGAGATAATATTTTAGAGTTAATTCAATTCAACACCATATGAAGTCATATATTTAATATGTAACACACATTAGTGTTTGCACATTTAAAAAATACAAAGTAGAACATCTTTTTAAAAGTGTAAATTTGACTATGTTTTCAACTCTAGACAGTATTAAATGTAATTTATATATGTTTGTGCAGTTGTATGTATTATTTCTTTATTTTTTGTTAGCTTACCACCCCTTAATTTCCCAAGACTATACAGCAGAAAATCTAAATGAGATAATAAAATGTTATCTATACCAAAAAAATATGCTTTGTAATTGCCGGTCTCTACTGAAGTTGTGAAATTACCACAATTTAATAATTTAATTCAATTGTTTTCCATAGAACATAAATAAAAAACAAATTTAAAGGATAAATATTTCAAATTAAGCCTATTTTTCCCATATGTCTGTGGACATTGAACCCAGCTATCAACTATACTCCTTTTATTTGAGGTAAACTGCTGATAAGGCTCGGTTTAATCTGAAATATTTAGCCAGATAATGCCAATATTATTACCACAGCTATGAACAAACGCTGTCTCTGCTGCTGCTCCATGCTGTTTGCATGCATGGTCTGTGCAGCGTTCACTGCATGTACATCACTACATTTACATCAGCGCTGCACGTCCCGTTTAAAATGCTTTCACAAGCTTTCATTTCTCTAAAAATCTCTTTTAATGTCCAAACAAAACCTGCAATTGTAACTGAAACGTTCTTAATGAATGAGTATTGAATGAGTTAAACCCAAGATCAAATTGATTTGGGACCTTGTAAATCAGAATCAAACTGATTTAGGAAATCAGTACTCTATACCAGTTATTTTAGTTATTTTTTGCATGCAGTTGCATAACCATACCATTACTTCAGCACATTTTAAAGCTCTCGCCTCTAAAAAACTCCACCTGGTGAAGAAACCATTAGCCATTAGCTCCAGCCTGCTGTCGCCACTCTGTACGGGGAAGGGGAGGTTCAGTTTTGGTTTAGGCAGAGGATTTTCAGGTGAAAAATGTTCCTCCGTCTGGTAGGGCGTCTGAACAGAACTCCGGACTCTAAAATAAAACCAGGAAAAAAGGTGGGGAGGAAGTAAGGAAGGAAACGGAATAAATAATTCAGGCGAACACATTTCATAGCCAGGTGGAGGCATTAATCTAAAACGCACCAGAGGCACTCTTACAGCCTATATAAAGGATTATGAGTTACAAAATGTCGGACATTGGTCCTCAATCTCTGTCACAGTGTACCGCCGCCGCCGAGTTAAAAATGGCACGGCCCGAACCCAAAACTGAATCATGATTAACATCAGAGAAAGGAAGGAGAAGACATCAAGAAAAAGCCACAGAGCTGAGCTCCAGTCACAGCCTGAGAGTCTTACATCAGCCCACTGCCCAAAAACATCATGGACTACACAGTTAGCTTCACTGAGGCACTGAGAAAGAGGACATGGAACTGAAAAAAGAAGTGCTCAGCATTTTATTATTAATCTAAATAGGAACCCAAACAGGAAACAGCTGAATGTAATGTTATACTTGGAAATAATGTTATACTTGGGAATGGGCATCTGATATGTGACTGTTGTCTAGGTTGTTTTCAGTCAGTGGCACACCTGTGTTTTCCACTGCCAAGATAACAATACGCCAGATATTTGCCTGAACACACTTAAATTTAGACGCTATTTTCTTTTAGGTTATTTGGTTAAAATAACCAAAAAGAAAAATATCCTTAAATTAAAAAAAACAAGATGTAATAGCTTTTTGCTGGCAATTATAACAAAACTAACTGTGAAATTGATTTTTTTTTATTTAAAACATTTTGTATCTATTTTTAAAAAGCCCTGTTATTACAGTTAGTACTATTAACAGTGAAATAATGTAAATGTAAATATATTCTAGATGTAAATAAATTAAATTATTTTATTAATACTATATTATATTATTATTAAAACATCTGACTCTTAATTCTCACTTTTTATTTGACCAGGACATCTCTCTTTTGTTATTTACCACTTTGTAACTTGTAGATTTTTTAAAAACCTTTTTTATGCAAATCGTCGCTGTCCAATGAAAAACAAGTATCCTAATTTTTTTATCTCGATTTTAAGTTTACTACATAATTCAAAGACACAAACGTTCCCTTACACTGTCTTAACATTTCCTTTTGAATAGACCAATAGATATTCTTCTGAAATAACTGAAATAACTTTTTTATACATTGACTTCCATTAAAAGTAATGAAGGTTTTCATTATTTACTGTAAAGTTGCTGTTTTGAAGATCTTGTATTTTTCATTGGACAACAACAATATGCTAATGCTTAATAATTTTATTTGGGTAGTCATAATTAAAGTTGTACAAAATTTGCATGTATGCACTAATCTTTATGGAGTCTGATTAAACAAATACATAAATATCTTCATCTATTTACCTTTCACCAGCTTTGGTATCTTACAGCAGGCCTTTCTTCTTTACTTGTGGATACAGAGAGAGAGAGAGAGAGAGAGAGAGAGAGAGAGAGAGAAAACATCCGTCCACCATAATAGAGCCACTTTTACTTACAGAACCCTCGGTAGCACCTTTATTGTTAAGAGTGCACGGAGTCATACATTATTCACCAGTATAAAGACAAATGTATTGATAAACTAATTAGATGAAATTGAATCCTATTAAATACAGTTCTTTTTGTGATCCATTACCACATACTTCTGGGGGATCAACCAGAAGAAGACTGTGCTGAAATAAAACAGATACCTATATGAATGTGGAGCATGTGTGTGTGTGTGTGTGTGTGTGTGTGTGTGCTCTACTTTAGCGTTCTATGGGCAAATCGTCTACAGCACATCATGCAGCTGGATTTAAGGAGTTTTGTTTGTGTCTTTGGTATTGTGAGGACACAAAAAGTGTGTATTGTGTGGCTCAAAACACACAAAAGTTTTATACTAATTCTATTAGTAAATCATAGTTGTGTTTTTGGCATAACGTGAAACAAACAAATCAGCGTGTTACTTGCCATTCCTTTTAAGAAGCATTCCTATCTTAACAGTGCAGCACTTTTGTGCTTCTCGGCAGAGGACACTGACTTGCTCATAAGTATGGAGGGATGACTACTGACTGTTGTCAGGGTTTTAATCAGTCAGTGGTGTGGTTGTGTTTTCCTCCGAGAAACACACCAGAAATTTACCTGAATATATATATATCACTTTCAGACCACCATGCTCATAGGGTCGTGTGTGTGTGTGTGTGTGTGTTTAACAAGTACAGTGTACATGCACTGAGCGCACCTGCGTAGCTAAGATAGGTATGGAGGGATGACTATTGACTGTTGTCAGGGTTTAAATCGGGCAGTGGAGCACCTGTGTTTTCCACCCCCAAGATACAAACTCGTCAGAAATTTACCTGAACACACACCACTTTTTGTCCATCATGCCTATAGTGTGTGTGTGTGTGTGTGTGTGTGTGATTGACGGAACTGGCCGCATTGCAGCTTTAGCCTGGCCTTCAGTTGGAGCTGATGAAACGGCCCACCCTGCTGCGAGCTGTGTGAGGAGTACAAGGCCAGTGTGTGTGTGGAGTGTATTGGTATGGTGATAATGCATATGTGTGTGTGTGTGGTCTAATGTGAGGGTGTATAATAATGTATATGTGGTGGTATTATGTGTGTTTATGTGTCTATATGAAGTGATGTGTAGGAGTAGATTATGTATAATATGTGATAGTGTATAGATAGCGATAGCCATAGTGTGTGTGTGTGTGTGTGTGTGTGTGTGTGTGTGTGTGGTGCAGGGGGCAGTGTTAACTACTGATGAAGCTGATCAATGGCTGACACTTCCTCAGTGAAGAGCTGAGTAGATAAGATGCTGTATAAGATAAATGTCCCATTAGCCCCCACAGCATCAGCTGTATTGAACAGCTGTCACACCGGGCCACTGTACTGCCAACACACACCTGAAGATGGACTAACACAGACACTCACTCAAACACACACACATACAAATGTTTGTTTTTACACCTAGTGAGGACGTGTGGTCCTACGGTAGGCCCATGGAGGGCCTAGATAGTGGACATCATCGAAACAACCATCCTGCTTCTCTTAGTCTAGAGATGAGCCCCCTTTTAAACATAGTCAACTGGACAAAAACGTCTTTAAGTGCATCGTAGAGGCATGTCTAGCAGTCGACGATCTTTCACCGGGAGGTGCACTACCCAAAAGCAGCATCAGCTTTAGCATGGCTAGACTCAATGATTTTTTTTCCATTTATAATTTTGTATTTACTTATATTTACAGTTATATAGCAAATTGTTGCCTTTCTAGACACCCAAACTACTATGAAGAATCACATAAGGAATCATTTGGTAACTTAAAAGTGTTAAACAAACCAAAAAATACTCTGTGAAGAAGCATTTAGATGCTCTTTTCTGGGGAGCTGTTAACTTGCAGTTTCTGAGGCTGGTAACTCTTGATGAACAGAAGAACCTATCCTGTGCAAGAGAGGAACTCTTGGTCTTCCTTTCCTGTGGCGGTCCTGATGAGTGCCAGTTTTATCATAATCTTTTTGATGGTCTTTGCGGTGACTGCACTTGAGGACACTTTAAACGTTCCTAAAATGTTTCGGATTAACTGACCTTCATTCCTTTAAGTATTTTTTTCTTGACTAAGTTGAGTATTTCTTGCTTCTAATAATCTGGATTAAAACATTACTCAAATAGGGCTATTCACTGTTTACCTGTAACTCTAGCTCTAGTATTCTTTCCCATAATAAATCCATAATGTTTAAGTTAAAATACACATTTTAGTTGTGTCCCTGGGTTTTACTCAGTCCTATTACCGTAACACATCCCATCTGAAAAATCTGGAACATTCTATAACAGAAAGTCACATCTACAACAGGAACAGGAAGTTCCCTCTTTTGTTTTTTCATGTTACCTTAGTTAATTCTTAGATCTTATTTATTTATTTATTTTTAAAATACACATTTTGGGAAAATGACTAGAATGTGCTCAGTGTCCGCGTGCTATTAGCATAGCCACCATTTAGCTCTTTTTCATGTTTTTTTGCTAATTCAATGCTAATAACTTATTCCTGTTACTCTTATTCGTGTAAAAAGTAACAGGACTGAGTGTCAGTAACAGGACTAAGTTCCAATAAGAGGAATACGGGCCAGTAACAGGAATCCGGGCCATTCTCTTGAGAGAAAATCAAAGGAATTGGTGGACATGCTTTTAAACATGCTTTTTAAATGTCACTTGAGTTTTATAACCGTCTTCAGATTAGAAACCTTGTAAAAAATTAAGTAAAGCTGTCTGAAATTGACCAGTACATGTTTTGAATACTTAAGTACATGTGTTATTACAGTTCAAGATAAAAAAAGATAAAAATAAGTTTAATTTAGAAGAGTTTCCACAACCAAATGGCACCATTCTCTCAGTGTTTTGTATGTTTTAAAAAAAGACAAAAGTTTTCATTGTGTGACCTAATTTGGCTGTATCTATACATCTACTCACACGCACACACACATCACTCATATAGACACACAGAGTCATAAACAAACTCTCTCTCTCTCTCTCTAACTCACACATACACACACACACACATCCACACTCTCAGCAGTCACTTCTCATACATTAACGGCTCCGCAACATGAAAGGGCATTCTGCAGAGCAGGGAGAAACATTAGCTGCAATAAATAACTCGCACATGCCTGCAGAAGGTCACATTATTACAGGCCACAGATAATCACCAGGCAATGGACGAATTCAATTACCAGCAATTTGCCTGTTTGCATTCACGTAAACTCAAATTGATGATGTTTATAGCCCCATTAAATAAAAGGAAAAACCTTCCATTACATCTGATGTCTGATGTGGATAGATCAGCTCGCATTAGTGAGCCAACATTACCCACCTAATAGGAAAAGGAGATAGATGAGAGCGCGAGAAATAAGAAAAATGATCTATTTTTACAACTTCAACTTCAATAACGCATTGCAGCGCTGCCTCGCTTTCGCTTTCTGCTCTCGCTTTAATTTGTGGTGCGCGAAACGTGAAACGTGAAGACTCCCACACTTCTGTTCGCTTCACGGTGAGCGATGAGCGTTTCATCCACATCAGCGCGCCTTCCCTCCGCATTCATCCGCTTGCCCTCCGTCTGAACGGACGGGGTTCCCATATAATTGGGGAGAGGAAAAGGAAAGAAAGGAAAGAGAGAAAAGAAAGAAAAGAAGAAAAAGGAAACATTTCCCGAAGTCCCCGCCTCGTTTCTGTGAAATGAACGTTGCGAGAACTGCGAAGGTCGATGGAAGATAACTCAGTTTCATCAGATAAGCGAACAGCAGCACACACACAGGCCCAAACCGCAGGTTCTGTATTTAAAGAAAAACTACTCCTACACAAGTGTCACACATGATAAAAAGCCCCGGGAGGAGGATAACTGAGGCTAGTTCTGGAAATAGCCAGAAGCATTTCTCCAAAGGTCAGCGCAACCAGTCAGAAGTTATAATGATGAGTTTCCACATTATAGTACAGTATAGTGAAGTTGCTATTATTTAAAAAATGCTGTGGATTTTGAGTAACAGGCCTTAGAAAGAAAATCTAAGTGTATTTACTGTGGATTAGTAAAATAATTAAGCAATAATACACTCTAGATTCGTGCTACAGTCATATGAAAAAGTTTAATAGGGCACCCGTATTAATCTGAATCATTTTTAGTTGTAAATATTTGGGTGTTTGCAACAGCCATTTCAGTTTGATATATCTAATAACTGATGGACACAGTAATATTTCAGGATTGAAATGAGGTTTATTGTACTAACAGAAAATGTGCAATATACATTAAACCAAAATTTGACCGGTGCAAAAGTATGGGCACCCTTATCATTTTATTGATTTAAATACTCCTAACTACTTTTTACTGAAATATTACAGGACAAAAAGTTGTCTCAGACATTTAACCTGTCAGTTTCCACTGTGAGGAACATAGTAAGGAAATGGAAGAGCACAGGGACAGTTCTTGTTAAGCCCAGAAGTGGCAGGCCAAGAAAAAATATCAGAAAGGCAGAGAAGAAGAATGGTGAGAACAGTCGAGGACAATCCACAGACCACCTCTAAAGAGCTGCAGCTTAGTATAATGATTATTAATTCAGTCCATAGAAGTGAATGTGATTCATATGCATCATACTTCATAAGATTATAATCACATTACTACAGATACCTGATTGTTCAAGTACTCAAGTATTCAAGTAATTAAAAAAGCATCCTCAAATTTCTAAGATGTTTAAAAATTAATTAAGAAATCTGATAAAGAGAGCAGGATTTTAGCTTAGTAATGATGTATCTTAGCGCTTTTTTTCACTGATGTCGAGCCAGCACTGTTCTGGTTCTTAGACGTAAATATTTTGAACTATTTGCTGTGTTTCCTCCAAAAAAGTAGGTCCCAGAACCAGAAACGTTCGTTCTCAGCGAGAGAAGAAGACTAGGCTCTTCAGCACAAACTATAAGTGCTTCTGTTCACCACTGCTGTGCAGTGCCCTCTGTTGATGACGTATGATTTAAAGTTTTGTCGGTTCCATTAAAACTGGTGAAAACTCAGGCTGCTTCACTGAAAAGCACCACTTTTCTTTCTTAGCCTGAACACAACAGAGATCTTTTGTTGGATAAGCCCTATTAGTGAACTCTTATCTGGAGTAATTCTAGGATTTTTCAGTGGACACCCTGAGCAAGATGTGTCGCAATGCTCATTACTATCTTACACCCCATCAACAGTCTATTTTCACAGCTTGCACCTGCGCCGTTAATTTAAATCAGACTGTTAATTCAACAATAAAGAGAATAATAGCAATAAAAAGAATAATGTAACATTGCTGTTCCCTTAAATGAGGTCAGTATCCTCTGCTAAGACTGTAGTGCTAAGAGCTGCACTGTTAAGATACGAACGCGCCAAAGTCAGAGCTCACCTCTTGAATGGTATAATAAGAGACACACTGATTATTTCACTGCTTATTTCACGTTACACCCAAAATTAAACACACCCATAATTAATTAAGAGAGTAAGTTTGTGCCTTTTGTGCATTTCAAGATGTGCAAGGCATATTTTTTGTGTTTTTACAATATCAAAGACTAACCGACAAGCCCTTAATCCAACTGCATGATAAGCAATTGACATCTCGCCTATAAATCGCTTAAATAGGATCCTAAGTGCTTTTTACATGTGCTTTTACTCTCATATTACAAAACAAAGAAGATGCTAAACAATGAACACATTCAGCTTATACTTACAAAATCAGTTATTGTTTAGTATTAATTCACTTTTTCACTTATTTGGTCAAACCTTGAAATCCCAACTATTTCCCAACAAATATATTAGGTATGTGGTCACAATGTTTATACACCCAACTATTAGTACATCCTGGACTCTGGGCCCCATATCAATAAGCCCCACCCACCTCCAGCAGAGGCTGAGTCTGTTCTGCATGTGATGAGCATCAGAATCCTGCTGGTGTTATCATAAAGGGTCCTGACAGTGACAACAGCAGGGCTGCGAGATTTAAAGATGACAGGCCACATGCATCAGCAAGCTTTACCCCGACGCCAGAAGCCATAAAAAGTCCAGGATCAGAAATGCATATCTTTATAATTAGACGGATGAATAATTCATAGAGCTGAGTCAATATCACATATCCAGGCTGACCACAAGCAGAGCAGGAGCTGACGGGGGAAGGCAGGCGTGAGCGAGTGTGAGCGTGAGCGTGAGAGAGAAAAACATCCTTATCCTTCATATTTCAGTCCTTTATTATGCTTGAGCATTGAAATGATTATACATAGTATGATATCATTGAATTAAAGATTCATGATTTGCTTTTCTGTAACTGGAAAATGGAATTCACTAACTAATCCAGATGGTAAATGACAGAAATAAGCACAAGTCACTAAGTTGCAAGGCCCGAGTCAAGTCCCAAGTCTTGACAATCAAACCTTGAATCAAGAATCAAGTAGGTATTGATACTCAAATTAACTCAAAGTTAAGTCCTAAGTTTTAACACTCAAACCCCAAGTCAAGTCCCAAATCTCAACACTCAAGTCCCAGGTCTTGACTCAAGTCCCAAATCAAGTCCCAAGTCTTGAAACCCAAGTCTTAAGTCAAGTCCCAAGTCTTGACACTCAAATCCCAAATTTTGACATTAAACTCCTGAGTCAAGTCCCAAGTCTTGGCACCCAAGTCCTGAATCAAGTCCAAAGTCTTGAGCCAGTCCCAAGTACTTGAGACACTTAAGTCCTTAGTCAGGTCCCAAGTCTTAAAACCCAAGTCCCAAGTCAAGTCCTAAGTCTTGCCATTTAAATCCCAATTTAAAGTCCAAGTCTTGACACTCAAGTCTTAATTCAAATCCCAAGTCTTGACACTCAAGTCTTAATTCAAATCCCAAGTTTTGACACTCAAGTCTCAAATCTTGACACTTAAGTTCTGAATCAAGTCCCCAGTCAAGTGTTAAGTCTTGACACCTAAGTTTCGACTCAAGTTCCAAGTCTTGACCCTCAAATCCTGAGTCAAGTCTCAAGTCTTGACACTCAAGTCCCAAATCAAGTCCTGATTCTTGGCACCCAAGACCTGAGTCAAGTCCCAAGTCTTGACACTCAAATCCAAAATCAAGTCCCGATTTTTGGCACTCAAGTCCTGAGTCAAGTATCAAGTCTTGACACTCAAGTCCTGAGTCAAGTCCCAAGTCTTGACACCTAAGACCTGAGTCAAATCCCAAGTCAAATCCCAAATCTTGACACTCAATCCCAAGTCAAATGCCAAGTTTTTACACTTAAGTCCCAAGTCAAGTCTCAAGTCATTCCCTGCTCTCAATTCCTGCACCACAGTACGCAGTAACGTGATGTCAATTTGCAAACTACCTATTAAATAAACATGATATATTTCTTTATATTTCTCTATATGTCATCCTAACCACATGGGTTGACCTCCTCCATAAACTTGCCCAGGTTGTCACTCTTGTATTTGTGTGTATGCATGTGTTTAGGGAGGTTGTTCTTCCAGAGCGCTGCTTCTGCTTTATTTAATCTTCACATTTCGCAAATGATGTGCAAATGGGATTCAGCACCGTGTGCCAGGTTATCGTTAATAGGGATCTGGACTGAAAAAGAAATGAGATTAATGGCCTGGAAGAAGCTGAACTTCCCCCTAAAAACAAACAAGGCTTTCCTTTTCTTTCCCCACGACGCTCGGAAGCGCCTCCGTCGCGCAGGCGGGGACTGAGGAGGCGGCCAAGCCTAAGCCTCAATTAAGCAGAGCGTCTCAGGCTCCTCATCTCTTCCTCGTCCCTGAGAGGGGCCCGGGGTGCGTCGCCACCCCCGAAGAGATCAATCCTGCCTGCTTAAACGAGCCCACCACCCCTCAGCATGTCCCCACCTCAAACCCTGTGTGTTTCTGAAGAGAATATAAATACAAATTAGCCATAAAGCTCCACCACAGCTCAGGCTATGCTGCACCGCGGCGCCATCTGTGGAGTATAAATTAGCTCAGATTCAATTAACGCTGCATCACTTTCATTAGAAAGTGCTGATGTCGGTGCAACTGAGGAAACAAGGCTCCAAAACAGAGTTGAAATCTGGGTCGATTCCAAAACTTCGAAAACTGTTACATCACAGTCTTGACCTGTTTGTTTTTCACTGATTTTCCATCCAAAATTGTACATGAACCTTGCACAAAGCTGGTGCGACTCAAGAATCTGCTAGTTATGGGAACTCATATGCAGAGTTATGTGCCCCAAAACTGACCCCCCTGTGCCCCCATGGAAGAAAACTCTTTGCCAAATTTTAATTACTTAATTAATTGTAGCATTTAGGTGTCTCTAATCTGGGCAGCTGTTAACTTGCGGTTTATGAGGCTGGTAACTTTGATTAACTTATCCTGTGCAACAGAGGAAACTCTTGCTCTTCTTTACCTGGGGCGATCCTGATGAGAGCCAGTTTCATCGTTATAAAATTTTTGATGGTCTTTTTGAGACTACACTTGAAATTCTTGAAATTCTTCTTTTCGGACTGACTGACTATCAAGTCATTTTGTTCCTTACTTAGTTGAGTAGTTCTTGCCATAATCTGGATTAGAATGTTACTCAAATAGGGCTGTTTACTGTATACCTGTAATTCTACCTCTTCACAACTTTACAACTGATGCTCTCAAACACATTAAGAGGCAATAAATTCAAGTAAGTTCAGCACAGCTGTTAACTGAAAGCCATTCCCGGTGACTGGATTGAAATGGAATGCCCATGCATCTGCATCCTCAATCAGACCTCACTCCAACTCTCAAAATTATTACTGTAAGCCCCAGATTTCACAATGTTCACATAAACATAATTTCTGTAATTTTACAGGCTAACCTTCCTGGAATATTTTTAGGACGTTGGTAAACATACTTACAACGTTCAACATTAGCTGGGTCAGTACCTGCCCCCGCCAATAGCTCCCACAGTCATGTTTAAACCTCTGGTAGAACATCTCGTTTTCTCTGAATAGAGGTTGTTACTGAAGCAAAGGGAAGAACAAGTTCCCTATTAATTCCCTCGATTTCAGTAGAAACGCTGGGCTGCTGCTTGATAGCATTTGTGAGCTTTTAGCCTTGCTTCAGGGAAACGCACACAAAAGGAACAGAATAATGAGCCAAGACTTCTGTTTTTCCGCAGGCAACACAGCTCTTGTTTTCAGAAGTAATCCCAATAACAGCGCCATAATGGATGGAAATTAATTGACTTGCATATTCATAACTCTGGCTTCTGGAACAGCAGAGGGAAATATCCTTTCTCGAGGAACTTGACAGAGGAGACTAGAGGATACAAATCATTACAAAGTCTTATCAGAGCCAACATACACTTAAAAAACTATTTATCTAGCAGGGTCAGTCTTTCACAGAGCTTTCTGCTTCAATAGACATGAGGACTAATAAATAACATGGATATTTGCACCCGTTTTGCCCCTGAACCTGAGAAACTACATACTGAACAGTCGCTTGGTTTAAAATTAGTATGAGCTTAAAGTGGCAGTCCACATTATTTTATTGATGGTACCATTTTAAAATAAGTCTACCTTTATAAGTGTTTATAAATGGTTTACAATTAGTTTATTAATGGTCACTAATTAGGTTGTAAATGCTTTAAAAATAATGAATAATCAGTTATAACACACACCTATTAACCCCTGTATTTAAGCTAGTGAAAGCTACGAACCATCAGTTTAGAACCCAAACTTAGAATTCAATGCTGGTGGCTATTTGAGGGCTGTTGACTTATTAATTTAAGTTAGTTAAGGCTGAGATGTCTACTGAAGGGTATTTAGGTTCTAGTGCTTTTGGTTGTAGGCTTGTAGAGTCAGTTACCACAAAGATGGCACCAGACAAATCATATCAATGATGGAAACAAGGCTCATGATCATGCACTCTGTTATATTTGGAGTTTATTACCTACTGTTTTAGGTGAGTTAGGGTTGAGATTTCTGTTTGTGTGATGCATCTGTGTTTTGAAGGCTTGTAAAGCCAGTTGGCAAGCAGATGGCACCAAACGAATCATGCCCAAGTCCAACAAATCATAGCAATGATGGAGACCAGGCTCATGATCTACCACTCTACTGAAAGGGTTCCCCTTACTTTGGTTTGAAGGCTTGCACAAAGATGGCACCAAACAAATCATACCAAGGTTGGAAACCAGGCTCATGATCCTGCACTCAGTACTATTTGGAGGCTATTAACTACTGTTTTAAGTAAGTAAAGGCTGAGATTTCTGCTCGTGTGATGGATATCTGTTTTGAAGGCTCATAAATTCCTGTACCATGCAAATGCCACAGAACGAAACCATCTACAGGTTAGAAACCAAGCTTAGAATTCAATGCTGGAGGGTATTTTGGAGCTATTGACCCATGTATTTAAGCTAGTAAAAGCTGAGCCCTCTGCTCGAGTGATGAATCTTTGTTTTGAAGGCTTGTGCAGCCGGTTACCATGTGGGTGGCACCAAACAAACCATATCCAGGATGGAGACCAAGCTCATGATCCAGTGCTGGAGGCTATTTGGGGTCTATTAGACTGTTACGCACTCTTTCACAATGATAAAGCTGCCCATTTGGCTTGTTAGCCCCGTGCAATATGGGCAGAACTGTCGTTCCTGGAGCCCATACACATTCCGGGTGGATTTTAGATGACTGTGTGGGCTGCAGAAGCGACGAAAAAAGCCTCCAGATACTTGAGGAGCACTTGAGATATGAAGGGCTTCGAGCAAAGCCAACTCCCCGCGTCTGTGCTGGCAGGACCATTATCATAACGACCTACAGTAGCATGCCACATTAGGTCCCCAAAAGCATAAAATCTAGCTGCTGTGAAGCATGTAGCTTTTGAGTTTTTATTTTGGCAGCCATTAGTTCCTCGTTTTGAAGAGGTGGAAGATATAAATGTGTGGGGATGAAGTGTGTGTGTGTGTGTGTGTGTGGTTGTGTGCATGGAGGGGTGGGAAGAGATTCAAGGTACACTGAACACTGATGTGTTTTTTTTAATACATGGCACATTTCTTAGACTGTAAGCTTATTAATGCAGCTCATTAAGGACTTTGATATTATTTTGGAGCTCATTCATGACTAATGCCCTGCGGGGGCGGGCAGCTGATGAGCTGAGTGCTGCGAGCAAAAGCCCAGATACCACAAGGGCATCTTCAGCTCGGCCCTCGGATACCTGCCCATTACTCATCACCCGAACCTGAAGTGACAGACGCTCCAGCGTTCCATCTATTATTGACGGCACACAATAAATATTTGCCTGACCTGACACAGTGAGTAATGGAGCACCCAACCTGACAAATTACAGCGGGCAAGAATTTCAAATTACACATTTTGTCTCCAGCCTGGTGACCCCACCTCTAGTGCCAGTCGCGAGGGAGGGCGAATACACAACTTGGAGAATCTGGAGATGGAAGGAGGGTACGGACTACAATTCTAACATTTCTATATTCCAAACAATCAAGAAACCCAAAGATGCTTTCAACATTCAACCCTCTACACAATCCAACACTCAGCATCAAACAGCATACTCTCAACTAGTTCACCTCAATTCAATTCACACCATCTACAGTACATTACAGTAAGTTTTTGGACCAGGCAAAACCGGGAGAACATGGAATCTCCTTACAGATAGGGAATAGAACCCAAGACCCAAGTGCTGAGGGAGTACCAGTACCTGCTAACCAACAAAAGACAGAGTAAAGCCCATAAACTGGTTCAAGTAGGATCATCTTGGTCACCTTCTCATTTTTCCAAAGCACCAAAAGGTCTCTTGCAATTCAATGAAGAACCCATTTAATTGTACTATCAAAGAAATAATCCTGTTTGAAAATCACTGGGCTGTGTGTAAAAGTCAAAGAACATTGGAATCAAGTATGATTAAGCTAGCCTGCATTAACTTCCAAAAAGTGGGGTTAGTTATAAATCAGAAAACCAAGCTAAGACACAGACTCCACACTCTGGGGTTAGTTGTAAAGCAGAAAACCAGGCTAAATTGCAGCCTCCACACAGTGGGGTTGGTACAGACATTGACAAAAATGCAAAAAAAAAAAAAGGAGTTGCTGGAGGCATCCTGTAGCACATTTACCAGCAGATGTTGCAGCTGCACCTATAGATCCTGCTTTACACTCGTAGGTTGAAGCCAATGTCTCAGCTGGTCCCATAGCTGCTTAATTGGTGATAAATCTGGTGTAGACATGTTGCAATCTGGTGAAGACCATCAGCGGCCAGATGGTAACGTAACCCTTCAGAGGTAAGTTCATGACACCAGTACACATGAAGACGATGATTGCTGGTTCTTGGAAAACCTAGGTTTCAGGCAATTTGTTGAAACAACCATCCTTTTTCTTCTTTTTCTCCTTAGTCTAGAGATTGGACCCCTCAACTGGGCAAAATGTCTTTGAGTCCGCTGTAGAGGCATGTCTACCAGTCAACGGTCTCTCACCAAGAGGTACACTACCCAAAACAAGCTTCTGAGAGGGCACTTTTAATATGGCACTTTTCCCCACTCTGTAAATGCCCACAATATGTACACTTTTCCACGTAGTGTACTGAACTGTACTGTTTTAAAGCATACTGAAGGACATCTCCCCCCACCCCAATGTCACTGAAGAATTCTGCAGTCTATAAGGAAACCCTATTACTGACCACCATCTGCTGTTTAAGGTTCCTCTCTGATGACTTTTCTCAAAGCCAACATCCCCTGCATATACAGTGCCTACTCTACAAGCTCAGCACACACCTATCTAAAAGAAGAGCATAACTGGCACAGGCATGTTTGTGTTGATAGCACACCGCTGAGAGGCAGTTCGGCTCCGCGGGATGATGCAAGCCAGGATCTTAATGTTTCTAAAATGCAAAAATAATGTAAATGCATGACATGCAGATAAAAAAGAAAGCTTTTTTTTCCTCCAAACACGTTTTCAGATAGCGAGGCTTCGAATCTCTGGAAATAGAAACTCTCCTTTTCTCTTCTCGGTTTTCACTTTAAAACATTTTTCTTTGAAAAACAAATAAGTGCTGGCAAGCGGCGCTGAAATCTTCCCAAAACCTGAAAGCCAAAAGCAGCAGCTACTAAAAAGCTTGAAAAAAGCGACATCTATTTCTGCTGCAAAGCTTCTTAGCAGGTCTGTAGGAGGCAGAAGCTTCTGGATAACATGCTATCAGAATGTGTAGTATATATATATATATATATATATATATATATATATATATATATATATATATATATACATACAGTATGCATATTATAAACTGGCATGCCACAAGTCATGGGATTAATGTGCAGTATAAATATACATTAATCATAAAGCATTACCTCAGGGCATGGTTTGGGAATGCACACACCTGTATGAGTTAGCTGTTCAAAAGACTGAACACTGGCCAATGTGCTCATGGCAAGGCCAGATGGATTATGGAAGTTGGAGTGAGTCCTGATGTTAGTGGGTGCAGATGGGTGGTACATTGCATTTCTGAAGCTGTGTAGGTGTACACTTAACATTACTCAGTCCACAGTAGTGTCACGTGAATTAAGTGTATTGGGAATTAGTACATCATCATTTAAGATTTTACCATCCACATTGGACAATGCAGTGGTAATGGTGGTGGTGATGATCGTGACCAATGGTGTTATTTTCACATGTAATAGCAGAGACCCCGCCCACATATCCCACAGATCCTGTGCAGTATTCCTTAGCTTCCATGGGACATGGCAAAAGTCATGGGGCACAATATCAATTCCTGTACCATCACATGTGCCATGAATCCACTGTAAAGAAAATCCTAATTTTCTCCTCCACCAGTCTTACACACTGCTTTTGGATAACTTTATGCTGCTTTACCAGTTCAGTTTGGTTTGATGGCTTGTGATCATCCCTCTTCCTCTTGATTATACTGCAGAGGTTTTCAATTTGGTAAAATCAAAGAAAATCAGCATTTTTAAGTTCTCTTTTATTTTCATCAGAGCTGTATGTTTTTTGGCTTTGTTTTTTTCCGTTATTTTTGTTATCTCACAAAAACCTTGCATTTTAAAATGCCAAGTTTTACAGTATAATAAACAAACCTTTAAAAGTTGTAATGAAAGTCAATAAAATAATAATAAAATAATGTAAAAGTCCACAGTTAGATTTAAATTATGTCAAAAAGTGAAATTCAAGGTTATGTGTGTGTGTGTGTGTGTGTGTGTGTGTAAATATATATATATATATATATATATATATATATATATATATATATATATATATATATATATATTTCTCACAGAGATAGCACAGAGGAGAAAGGCCTGCAGGAGGCAGCCACTGAGACTGTGTTGAATTAGCTCATGCCTGAGCTCTTATCTGATGCGGAAGGCTAGCTTTAGCCTGCAGTGTGACGGTGGGCCCAGCTTACCTGCCCGGGTTTAAGCACCATGACGGACATAATGCCTGTATAAGGGCCTGGAGGCTCGGACCGGCTCGCGGGCCCACGGGACCGGATCAGTTTGACCAGAGCTAAAATAACAAAAGGAGGACGGTGAGGGATCGACACCATACAGACACTGTGTCCACACTGCAGCAAAGCAGCCTGATACATTCAGATCCGTTATTATACGCTTCAAACCAGCATCTCACTGGAAGTCACTATTGCTCAGTTTCTGAATACAGGGGTTGGACAGTGAAACTGAAACACCTGCCATTTTAGTGTGGGAGGTTTCATGGCTAAATTGGAGCAGCCTGGTGGTCAATCTTCATCATTAATCATTAATTGCACATTGCACCAGTAAGAGCAGAGTGTGAAGGTTCAATTAGCAGGGTAAGAGCACAGTTCTGCTCAAAATATTGCAATGCACACAACATTATGGGTGACATCCCAGAGTTCAAAAGAGGACAAATTGTTGGTGCACGTCTTGCTGGAGCATCTGTGACCAAGACAGCAAGTCTTTGTGATGCATCAAGAGCCACGGTATCCAGGGTAATGTCAGCATACCACCAAGAAGGACCAAACACATCCAACAGGATTAACTGTGGACGCTGTAAGAGGAAGCTGTCTGAAAGGGATGTTCGGGTGCTAACCCGGATTGTATCCAAAAAACATAGAACCACGGCTGATCAAATCACGGCAGAATTCAATGTGCACCTCAACTCTCCTGTTTCCACCAGAACTGTCCGTCACCACAATAAATTACTGTGGTCTAAAACCAGGTGTTTCAGTTTCATTGTTCAACCCATTGTAGAGGTCTACTTTTCCACTGCAGGGCCTAAACGTTACCCTAGGTACCATTCCCCACCAGTGTGGACCTGTTACTAACCTTGTACTTAACACAGAACAATATCATATTATTTCAGCACCACAGACAATTTGTAAATCGTTTAAACTCAGGACCAGGGCTGAAAAACACAGCTAATAAACAACACGTTTTCATTCCATTAAGAACCATATTTGTAAGGATAAATGTGAAAATAAGATCATTCTCAATGGGAATTTCGCAGCAGGACACTGGAATTCAGTTTCCACATTTAACCCAACACAGCATCCTCAGCAACAAGGGAGCAATTCAGGGTTAGGTTACCCAAGGTTACCTTAGCCCTGACTGTCCAGGGGATTGAACCGTTGACCTCAAGGTCTCGAGTCCACTTCTGTGGCCATTAGACAAGACATGGAGTTTTTTTGAAGGTTCTTTAGACATATTACATCTTTAAAACAAAAGGTTAATGAGTTTCTGATCCTGGACAATTTCTCACAATTCTGATCCTGGACAATTTCATACTTTTCCTGCTCAAATGATCCTGATTCAACCCAGCTGTTTGTTGTCAGGTTTAGTATGTCTGTAAAAGCAGAAAAATCAAGTAAACTGTGCAGAGGTAACTCTTGCTCATCTTCTCCTGGGGTGTTCCTGATGAGAGCCAGTTCCATCATAACATTTTTGATGGTCTTTGCAACTGCACTTGTGTTTTTTCAGATGGACTGACCAATTCTATTTAAGTAACGTTCACTGTGAGCAGTGAATGCTGCACGTGCCATGCATGTAAACAGCATGGAGCAGCAGAGACAGCGTTTGTTCATAGCTGTGGTAATTAGTGTTATCTGGCTAATATATCAGATTGAACTGCGCCTTATCAGCAGTTTAGCTCAATTAAAAGAAATATATTTGATAGCTGGGTCGTATTTAGTCTTTAGAGGTGTTTTGTCTTTTTTGTGAGGTAAGTCTTCCTCCTGTCAAAATAAAAGTTCTCAGATTTGCATTTCTTGTTTGGAAATAACTGCCGGCGTGCCCTGCTTGTTTGTTTGTTTAGCGTTACGCAATGCTATTCAGTACACAGCTCTTCACCCAGTCATGCTCGCTTCCCCGAGTACAGTCTGCGGAGTCGAGCAACACGCAGCAAATCAGAACAGCCGAGGGAGAGGGGCTGCCACATCATTTAATTACACCGGGATATCATCCATCCTTGACTTTGCATTTCATCGCGGTGACAGAGTGTGTTCCCCGGCCTTCGTCGAGACTGACACCGAGTGCTGCGTGTTCCTGATTTAGAGACTCGTCTCTTTTCCTCCTCTCCTCCGCATGTCCTCCCCCCCTCCCTCGGCCCTCCCCGACGCTCCCTCCATCCTCCCGTGCAGAGCCAGTAGATACAATTACCCATTCTGATCGGGTTTCACCGCACTAGAATAATTCGCCCCATTATTGCCATGAATATTTCATGAGTCATTTTGACAGAATAGAAGAGTCACTGAGGCCTTATATTAATGCGTCCATGTTTTTTTTTGTCAGTTTTCGCCCTCCCTTTGCCGCGCCAGCCCCCAACCCCACCCCCCACAGTCCTCTCGCATTGTTTGTGTCTTCATTGACACGTCGTGAGTGACTCACTAAACCGAGCGTGGCCCTGTGCCCCGGACTTCCTTTGGGACCGTCTTGCCCGGCTGCTCTTTATATCCAGAACATCGCCACAATATCCCGACTGAGAATGGCTTTCGACAGGGCCGTGACCCCCCTGACGAGAAGTGACCCGGCCACGATCAAAGAGGCGCAGCGGCCTGCATCTAAATGCTAATGGCCTAAAGACTCAGATTGATTCTACTCAACTTCTCCATCAAAACTAAGGGTTTAGCAAAACACTGATATTGTATCACATTGCGATATTTTTTTTAATGCAATACTCTTGCGATTTTATCAATCAAAAACAACAGCATCCATATTTAATAATATTTAATGAATGTTATTGAGATTGGTGTCAGAAGTGGTTCATTTTGGTTGTGGTTGTGACTGTGTATGCTAAACCCTGACCACTAGAGGGCAGTGTTCTCAGTCATGTCAATTCAATTTTTTTTAATAAAGCACATTTAAAAGACATCAAGTGTCAACCAAAGTGCTGTACAATAAAACACAATTTAATAGAAAATCTATCAGTGATAAATATAAAATATCCTCAACTCCTACTCTAAAATATAGGGGGAAATAATATTTACTTAAAAAAAAAACAATAAAAAAAACCCCAACATAAATCCCTAACAGGATTCAAATGCCTGGGTGAATAGATGTGTTTTCTTTTTTTTATTATTTATCATTTTTTTACATTGTAAATTTAATATTAAAGGCTACATTAAAGCTAAACAGGAATAAATAAGGCATTGTTCTGTACATAGAAAAGTGTTAAACAAACCAGAATATGTTTTATACTTTAGATTCTACTTTACAGTCTATCTGTGTTCTCTCTCTCTTTCTGTACCATCTCTCTATCTCTCTCTCTCGCTCTCTCTCAATCTCTCATTCTCTCTTTTATATCATCCTGTCTCTCTCTCTATCTCTCTGTCTTTCTCAACCTTTCTACACCTGCAATTTCACATTCTCTCTTTTATATCTTCCTGACTCTTTCTCTTTATCTCTCTACCTTTTTCCACCTGCAAATTCAAAATCATTCTTTATTCTGTCTCATCTTGTTTTTCTTCCTATCTTTTTCTCTGTCTTCCTCTACTTTTCTCCACCCCAATCTCTCATTATCTCTTTTCTCTCTACCTCTATTATCTCTCTCCCACTATAAAATTGTTATTATTTCTGTTTCTACATCTTACTCTTTTTTCCCGTCTCCTCTCTCTTTTTAATCTTACTCTCACACACTTTCTAACTTTCTTACTCTACCTTTAATATCATGTATTTAATATAATCTGCAAATAAAACAAAAACATTAAATGTGTGTCCAAACATTTAACTGGTACTGTATACTGGTATATTGGTCTGTCTGTCTCTCTTATTCTGTCCTACACATGTCTCTCTCTCTCTTCCACTTCGTATTTGTTCTACTATCTCTCTCTCTCTCTCTCTCATTACTGGTGCAATACTGGTGTATTATTTTTTCATCTTATTATTTGTTTCTATTGTGAAAACTGGGTGCAGAAATACACACACAAAAATAACGCTGATCCATGTGCAGCTTTTACAGTGTCAGCGGAGCTGTCAGTACACACACACACCATCTCCTACACTGAGAGAAAGACGATGCTGTAAGACAAACACCTCAGAGCTTCAGAAGCTTAGCGAGGGCAGGATGACCTGCACAGCCTCTGAGGCGGCTGGTATGTGAGGCAGGCCGTCACGCGTTGGTGTGAAAGCCGTGCCATTGGAGCTGTGTGTTATTCAGGTCAAGGCTATAAAGCCGCCGGTGGTGCGCTGGACCCTGGCCGTGCGTGTGGATTAACCGCTGAGAGGTTCTCACCTGCTAATTGGCCCACGCTCAGGCCTGCGCTTCTGAGGTCAGACCCAGGCTGTCAGCAGCGGGAACCTGCAGAGACTCTCTGACAGCGAGCAAGAGGAGGCAGCACAACCGTCTGGATTAAACACAGAGAAACAGGAACACGCAGCACATTTATTCCCACTGTAAACACTCTCACTTCACAGATTACAGAGAAGCACTGCTGCACTAATGACCTTACGCTTAATTTAATTCAGTTTAATTTATACAGTGCTTTTTACAACAGAAGTTGTCACAAAGCAGCTTTACAGAGAAAAACAGGTCCATGCTTCTTATGAGCAGCACCACATACAGGGGTTGGACAATGAAACTGAAAAACCTGGTTTAGACCACAATAGTTTATTGTCATCCCTTTCAGACAGCTTCCTCTTACAGCGTCCACAGTTAATCCTGTTGGATGTGGTTGGTCCTTCTTGGTGGTACGCTGACATTACCCTGGATACCGTGGCTCTTGATGCATCACAAAGACTTGCTGTCTTGGTCACAGATGCGCCAGCAAGACGTGCACCAACAATTTGTCCTCTTTTGAACTCTGGTATGTCACCCATAATGTTGTGTGCATTGCAATATTTTGAGCAAAACTGTGCTCTTACCCTGCTAATTCCAAAAACCATCTAATGAACGTCTTCAGCTATTTTGAGCTGCACCCATGGCATGACCACTGTCAGCTATGGCCTGGAGGTCAAGTAGAAAGGCTTCTCTAAACTGCAAAGACTGTTACTACAATAAAATCAGGATAAACTGTGTTTAAACCTTTTTAATACCTATGATTTCAAAAATTCAACGGATTATACATGTGATATAGTGCCTGGATTAAATACAGACGAGCAGAAACACACACAGCACACTCCTGAGCAATCTCCACACCAAGAGCTATATAAAGATACTGAAGAGCTTTTCAGGCAGGCTTTCAGACGCAGTTCAGAGACTGCAGTGAAGTGGTGCCGCACTAATGATCGCTCGCTATACCAAACACGAAGCAGTTTTTTAAGCTTCATGAAATTTCAACTAATTATTATATCCACAATGAGCAATGCTGATTAGGGATGTGCCAATATGGGAATTTTTGCATGATGCTGATATCTGATACTCCTTATAATACAATAACATGCCAGATGTCATATGATAGGAACTACTATCATGTCCCAAGACTTTTGTCAGTTGCCCCTGAAAACTAAAGAACACTTCGCTGATCTGTCAGAGTCACTTATCCACTCACATAGATAAGTCTAGCCAGATGCTGCTGGTCACCATCATTTTAACAATACCTGATGATGGAGTATTCTCAGTGCATCCACTATCAAACCTTGCTCAAACTCTGATAATCGTGATTAATTAACATACTGCTATCCCATGATTTTGGCATGCCATTGTACATAATGCATCTGTATACACATATTTATATGATATGTAAATTAGACCATTTTTTTAGCGATGCTGAGAATTTTAACACTTATGGTATCAGTACCTAGCAAAAATGTATTAAGGACTGTTTTAAGGCAGGGAACATTATAAGAACATTTAGTAATGTTTTGAAAAGTTTCCAGGAAGGTTAACCTGTAACGTTAAAAAAATAATGTTATTTGGACATTTCTCATATAACCTTCCCAGCTAGAGTAATACTAATGTTGTGCAAACACTACAAGTAACATTCTCAAAACTACAAATTAAAACATTGACACAATGATCTTGCAGTAATGTTACCAAAAGTACTAAATTAGCTTTATTAAAATATAACTTAATATCAATTGAACCCTATTTCCATTTGTCAATTAATTGATATTAGGCAAATGGATATTTAAAAATAAGACTGGATCAAAAGGAAGATTTTTGGCCTAAATAGAATAAAATGAAACATTTTGAATACATTTTTAATCAATTTAGTTACTCTTCATCGTTACATACATTTAACAGCCTAAAAGTCTTCTTAACTAGTATTGTAAGCTAGTCTTGCTTTTCTGTTTTTTTTTTTTTTTTTTTTGTTTTTTTTGGCACAAAATTTCATTAATGTAATAATTGGTGGATTATTCAGTGGATCCCTGTACTTCAGATGCAGTGTCTTTTTTTAATAGTTGTTTATAGAACAACTTTTTAAAAAAGGCTTTCAACAAATAATCATATATCAACATTGTTCCTTTTTGAGAAAGATCTGTTATATTCTTTCTGTACTACTGTATGCAATTTTATTTTAAGAGTCCTCATGATAAAAAAAATATAAGCCAAAATAACACAACATTTCTGTAAATTTTTAATGTAAAAGTTCTGTTTAAAAAAGAGAGAAACAGAAGAAACAGTTGATATATGATTATTTGTTAGGAGGGCTTACTTGTTATGAATCATAGAACCTTTTTGATTAGAGTGAATCTACATCAAGAACAAATCTTACGTGACATTAAACTTATCTGAAAGGGTGTGTTCTAATTTAAGCATGTGGTACAGACTGTTAGGGATATAATAGTCCTCAGTGTGAGACAGAGGCCTGTGGAGACTTTTTAAAGCTGAGCTTGGATGTCTGTTACAACACTGCCACCTACAGACACACAAAATGTTGTTTTAGTCTATAAACTACAGACAACGTTTCTTTAAAAAAAAAAAAATAAAAAATATATATATATATATATATATATATATATATATATATATATATATATATATATATATATATATATATATATATATATATATTGTCATTTAGAGCATTTATTGGCAGAAAATGAGAAATGGCTGAAATAAGAAAAAAGATGCAGAGCTTTCAGACCTTAAATAATGCAAAAAAAAAAAAAAACAAGTTCATATTCATAAAGTTTTAAGTTCAAAAATCAAGATTTGGTGGAATAACCCTGGTTTTTAATCACAGTTTTCATGCATCTTGGCATCATGTTCTCCTCCACCAGTCTTACACACTGCTTTTGGATAACTTAATACCTTTACTCCTGGTGCAAAAATGCAAAAAGTTCAGCTTGGTTTTTAATTTGGTAAAATCAGAGAAACTCATCATTTTTAAGTGCGCTATTACTTTTTTCAGAGCTGTATATGCTATTGATTTGAACATGCAGTGAGTGTTTTAATGCTAATGCCTCAGTGCTGATCAATAATTAAGTGATAATCAGCTGATTAGTTGGTTCAGGTGTGTCCCTCTAGCTAACCTGACAGAACTCTAATGATGCTAAGGGTCGCAACACTGAGGGTAAGTCACAAACTTTTTACTAAACTACTAGCTTTACTAACTAAGTTTTTTTCTGCCAGTTTGGGATAATTTATGTTATTAAAACATGAGGAACTTTACTGTGTTCCCAGAGGCTGTGAAAAGTACTAGCAGAAGGAACATTCTAGGCTATTTAGCCAAAGCATGCTAAATTACTAGCATTAGCTTCTGTATCTAACCAGCTAGCAATGTCTGTTTGTTACCCAAATGTAACAGCTAACTAGATTAGCTTAGTTTTGCTCATAGTTAGTAAAAAACCTAACAATTTGAGCCCCTGACCCCTGAGAAGTTCTTCACAGTGTTTAAGTTATATTTTTTTACTCATTTTACCTTTTATTCATTATTTAAGACTTTAATACTCTGAGGAGAATTTGGGGCTAATTTGTTAGCTTGCCATTTTAGCTAAAAGCTGAAGAATGTCTGCACTGTGGGAGAAAAGTTAAAGTGAGTTTATTTAGCTAATAAAGTTTTCCCATATAACTGATTTTACAGTGTTTTTAGGATTACGACCGATGAACATTTTACCAAGAACCTAAAATATCACAAATAGCTAATATTTAGAATCTTAAATTGTTCTCACATTTTAACAATTACTATATTACCTAAATTTAATAAACTGTTTCCTCAATTTAGCAATACGTTCCCTAATTTTAATAAACTTTTTCCATCAGTTTAGCAATACATTCTCCACTTTTAGTAAACTGTTCCCTCAGTTTAGCAACCTGTTCCCTAATTTTAACAAACTTTTTTCCTCAGTTCAGCAACGTGTTCCCTAAATTTAACAAACTGTTCCCTCAGTTTAGCAATAAGTTCTCTAAATTTAACAAACTGTTCCCTCAGTTTTGCAATCTGTTAACTTACCTAAATTTGATAAACTGTTTTCTCAGTTTAGCAATTTGTTCCACACAATTAATGAACTGTTCCCTCAGTTTAGCAATATGTTCCCTCAGTTTAGCAATCCGTTCTCAAAATTTAATAAACTGTTCCCTCAGTTTAGCAATTTGTTACCTAAATTTAATAAACTTTTTCCCTCAGTTTAGCAATTTGTTACCTAAATTTAATAAACTTTTTCCCTCAGTTTAGCAATTTGTTACCTAAATTTAATAAACTGTTCCCTCAGTTTAGCAATTTGTTACCTAAATTTAATAAACTTTTTCCCTCAGTTTAGCAATTTGTTACCTTAATTTAATAAACTGTTCCCTCAGTTTAGCAATCTGTTACCTAAATTTAATAAACTGTTCCCTCAGTTTAGCAATAGGTTCCCTAAATTTAATCAACTGCTTCCTCTGTTATCCAATCCAAAAATACTACCTTAATATTTTATGGTCTCCATAATATTTAATTATGGAATTATTATGAAAATTACTCTAACAAAGGTGCAAAGGGTCTTAATTGTGTTTTAATTCAGTGTTTGGTTAAACAAAGCACTAGAAATTGGTGCGGTTTTTTGTTCTTATTCCATATATTGCATGTACAGCTACAGCATATTGTCTGTGCATTGAGAATGTTGAGGGTTATGTATTATAAATGTGAAACTGAGAGTCTGCATGAATACCATTGGAAAACTGCACTGGCAGAATCTGTTATCACTTTTCTGACAGTTTGATTTGATTTTTTTGCTCTTTATTCAGACGTTCTGCAGTCCAGACGCTGCTAGTTTTTGACAAGGTGTCTATGCACTCACCTCTTATACATAAATATATTTAGTGTAACCTTGTATTATTTATTTATTTCTATATTATGGTGTTGTAGTCCACTTGCACAGCACACTTTTATATTTTTAGGGAACAGGTAAAAGCTGGAGTGCTGGGATGAGCAGCCCAATTATTGTTGATATAATGCCAAAACCTTGTATCTCCATATTGCAAATTCATCGGAAACAAAGACAAAAAAAATCCTTCTTAACTTCCAAAAGAAGGCAATGTTTTATTTTAAGTAATTTTGGAGCATATTGATTGGACAGAACAAGTGTACAGAACAACTGGTAGATTCAATTTAGCTAAAAGAAAACTTTTTATTTTCTCCTTTTGGCTTTTTGGTCACACATTTGTGGACTGTATCTTTTTGCCATTTGATTTTACACTAGACCTCAAGCAGCTTGGACTGTGTGTCTCTCCACTCTTCCTCCAGACTTTGCTCCCTTGATTTCCCAAAGAAATGCAAATTTTACTGATGAACAGTGATGGTTTGTAGAGACATGTCATCTGCTGGTGTTGATCCACTGTGTTTTATTATCAAGTCTAAAGTTAGTGCAGTGCTTTTCCGCAAGATGTGGATTTTATTTTCCAGCAGGAATTGGCACACTGCCCACACTGCCAGAAGTACCAATTGGTCTAATATTGTATTTAACATTTCTGAGATGCTGATTTTTTCGGGTTTTCATTGGCTGTAAGCCATAATAATTAACAATAAAATAAATAAACGCTTAAAATAGATCACTCTTTGTTTAATACATCTATATAATATATGAAATGTACATTTCAAACTTAATTACTGAATTAAAGTAACTTTTCAATGATATTCTATTTTTTGTAATGGACTAGTATATGGTTTTAGTGTGATAGCAACAATATATGCTCTTATTTTTGTGATCTTTTCTCTTTTTTTCTCATTCGATATACAGAAATTCCCATTATCCTATCCAGATTCCTGAACTGGGTGGATGGAGACTGAACCAATGACCAAGTGATCTTTCTCCCACCTCAGACTGTAAGTCCACAAAGGCAACACAAAGGTTAAATAACACTATACCTAAAAATTAAAAGGATTAGGTATTATAAAATGAACTATCATTGTGACAATATGCTGTTTTGTTCACAGGCAAAATTAGCACAACAATGGACACTGCACTGAGACACAGTACAGCTAATCAATATCAAACATAAGGGTAAGTTAAGCTTGTGTACAGTACTGCTAATCAATAACAAATGTAAGTTAGGTAGGTTAGGCCTGTGTTATGCAAGAAAACACATTTCCTTTATCAGTTAACTTTATTTCAGTGTGCTTCTATAAAAACCTATAAAACCCACTGTTGGCACGCTACACACACCTAATGCATAATGATCTGTTATTTGATATGCACCCATAATGTGCCCTCTGCATGCTATTGGCTGCTGAATGCTGTTGCCTAGACGATAGTACACAGAGATAAAGCAGAGTGACGCCCCGCTTGTACCTTGTATCCTACTCAATTATTAAACCGCTGCTTCCTTGTTGGAGCCAGTGCTGGAACTCAACTGTGGATGTGGATACTCTCCCACAGGTGCTCAAATGATAAATATAGCAGGGTCTGGTTTATTTGTCTTTGTCAGGAGGACTTTATAAACAGAAAAAGATGATGCGGAGGATGAGTTTATTCCCCCGCAGGGGCACAGCTCTGGGAAACCTTGGGCTGACAGAAGAGGAGATCAGAGACGAGGTTGAGAATGGTAAGCAGCATTGGGCTGTGCTGTTTTAAAGTACAGGGTTTTAGGTGGGCTGAATGTGCTGAATATAAACTGGTAACACTTTACAGTAAGGGTACATTGATAAACAGTATTTATGACCAAATATCTCAACTAATTATGAATTGACATAATAACATTTTAAACTAATGTCTCAGTTCATTATAGTTGACAACATTCCTAAGCATTAAACATGAGTCATGTTTAATAGTGTCTTAACTAGTGTCAATTAAAAATAATAATAAATAGTCGAGATGTTTGCTAAACTATTTAACAGTATTAATCATAAGTCAAAAGTACTGTTAATTGTGTTCCTTATTTTGTGTAATATGAAAGAAACGATACACATTTATATCAGTATCTTATGACTGCCTTCTTACTTTAACACTCATTTCCATTTGATCAGCTCCATTGAGCATATTGAACACTTTGTAGTTCTATAATAATTACAGATTGCAGTCCTGTATATGTTTCTTTATATACCTTATTATTATCCTTCTTTCACCCTGTTGTGTTGTAATACTCAGGACACTCCACAGGAAAGTAAACCACCACAGAGCAGCTATTATTATTATTATTATTATTTAGATGGTGGGTCATTATTATTCCCAGCACTGCAGTGATTAGAACTGATTAGCATGGTGGTGGGGTATGGTTTCAGACACAGCAGTGCTTCTGGAGTTTTTAAACACTTCTGCTTATTAAGAATAATCTACCAACCAGATATTGGTTATAAATAAACCAATAGCATCCTGTGGGTACTTATTAAGGTCTAGAGGATGACGAACACAACAACACTGTTCAGCAACAGATTCAGAGCTTCTGTCTCGGACTTTATCTACAAGGTCAAGGACAGTGAGTGATTAAAAATAGTGTTCAAAAACTCCCAAAGATGTGATTCATTACTCTGTATAGAGAAGTATATATGCTAGAGTTTAAAATACTTTCACTCTTTAAGTAAAAGTGTAAAAGTACCGATACTACTTAAAGTATAAAAGTAAAAGTAATGTAAGGGGAACAAAATGCCATTAAAGACAAAAGCTTAGACCACGCCTATAGTGCACTACATCCCCCCCTCTCCAAAACACAAGCTGTGGAGCATTTGAACTTTGTTTTCTATAATGATGATGCTCCATTCAATATCCAGCAATATCCAACTTTTCTGGACAGTAGAGAAAGTTCCTCCAACAAAAGCAGGACTCTCAATTATGCCCCGATACTCTTTCTCCATTTCTCAGTGTATGATTAATGCCCCCTATGTTTCTTTGTTTTCACAGACACAGATGAATTGGTTTCTGAGTTAGTTAAGCTGCCAACCAGGGGCAGAATACAGGCCATACGGGCCCTTCCTATGAGTTTCCATGAGAGGAGAAATGTCAGGTTGGTTTTGTTCATTTTTTTTTATTTTACTTCTGTAACATTCTCTAAAGTGAAATTGCTGTTAATATGTAATATGTCTTGTTTGTTCGCAGGACCAGAGTGATCTCTGTTAAACTCTCAGAGAAGCGCATCCTCCCTACGTGTTGCACTGACTGCAGTCAGCAGGTCTCTCTGGTAAGGACTGTTTATTAAAATCCCTGTTTTTCTTTGTTTTGCATTAGCCATTGTATGGTCCTTAAACAGTGGTCAGCTTCTGTGGTCCTGTGGTCAGTGGTCTCAGAAGTCTTGTGGTTTGAAACTGACCAAAAATAAAGGGAGCAAAGGAAATCATTTTTAATGCACTTGAAGTATACTGTAAATGTAATACTTTGCATATTGATGCACATATTGTGTACACCTTAATGCCAATGAAAAAGAAAATGCTTTAAAGTGCACTTTAAAGTGCACAGTATGCCACTATGTATTTTTTCTATAAACAAAATGTATAATTTAAAGCATATTGCCTAAAAATACATTTTATTGAAATACAACGAAAGTGTATTTAATGTATATTTGTATAAAGTGTATTAAATTGAAAAAAAAAAAACTTTGTGTTCTTTACTTAATTTAAACATTTTTTAATGCTCTTAAGTATACTTCATTTTCACAAGGGTTTCTTTCTGAATTTTAACATTTAGGGTTTGTTTCCCAGACAGTGATTAAGCATTGAGTCTTGGACTAAACTGCATTTGTAATGTAATGAAATTAATTAATGCCCACAAGGCTGGTGTAGGCTATAGAAAGATAGGCAATTGTTTTCAGCCGGCAGTCAGTGTGGAAGATTTTTAAGAAGTGGCAGTTCTAGGGAACTGTGGCAGTCTAGATGGTTTTCCAGACAGTGATTAAGCCTAGTCTTGGCCTCAGACTGCTTCTCTCTCATTGTCTTGTCTTTTTCTCAGTTTTTCCGTAGGTTTGGTGCAGGTTTGGCCTCAGCCAGGCAGCATTTGGTGCTGTGGCAAAACACTTTAAAGGAGATAGGGGGCAGGTTCGGCACCTCTGTCGTCTCATACTTCTACTTCCTGAAATGGCTGCTCAAGTTCAACATCGTGTCTCTCTTCATCAACTTCTGCTTTATTACCATCCCGCAAATTGTGCACTTTCCAAATATCACACATCCCATAGGCTTCCGAGGACTGGAGCTGCTCACAGGAGTGGTGAGGAAACAAAACTTACTTTTAAATGATTATAATGCCACTTTTTTTTAATGAGCTAAAACAAACAAAATGAACTAAAACATACTAAAGTCACATGTAAGACAAATGTATAAAGAAAAAGATAGCTACCATAGTCTTTTGGTGAGGAAACGGATGCTAAAGTTTAAGCTAATGCTAAGGTTACTATCCTAGCCCTGTACAGCTTGTTTACAGGACATGTTTCAGCTTAAAAACAGACAGATTGTGTAGTGGTATTGGGTAAACTGATACAAAACATGATAATTCATGCTAATCTTATGCAAGTAGAGTATAAAAATGAACTTAAACATGCTGTTTGTCAGCTCTTCCTGCTGGCTCTCTCCCACACTCCCTGCCAACGCTGTATATAGCAGGAATCTGAATATGTAGGGGCTGCCACTGTTTTAAATCTTTTATTGTTAGTGGAAACACTGCAATATGACTTAAAACATTATTCTGCCAAACTTTCCTTCTATCAACAGGGCTATTTCAACCAGACAATGTTCTTCTATGGCGGCTATGATGGCAGTGTCATCGAAACACAGCCCTCCTACAACATGCAGCTGGCTTATTTCTTCACCATCGCAGCGTACCTGATGCTCTGTGGAATATCCCTTATATACAGGTAATATATATGTATATATAGATTGTAGATTGATGTGACCTTGTGAGTACTGGAATACAGGAAACGGTTCAGGGTAATTTGTTAACCAAATAATGTGACTAACAAGGAACAAGGTTATACTAGAATACGTCTGAGATATAGGGCAGGTTTGCTAGAAAGGGGCGAGGGCTTGTCCTGGACTGCACAGCATTATTAATAAAATATAAAGTCTATAAAGTAATATAATTAGTCTATAATATCGTGTTTCAGTACACTACAATTACCTTCATATCTCCTTCATTTTGGCAAACTGAGACAGTATTTAAGACGCTATGGAAATAAATCATTTTCATGTTAAAGGAGGCAGGAGATGTGACCAAATCCTTTTTTTTTCCTTGTTAGCATTTGTTGAAAGAAATATTGTAATATTTGAAGGTACAATATAGAATACATATTAAGATACTTTTAGTGCTACCATGGTGCTGACCCAACAGCTGGTCATGGAATAAAGGCATTTTAAAGCTTACAAACTATGTAATGTTCAATTTTTTATATTGTTAGGTGATCTTCATTTTGGTAAACATAAGTTTAACCAGTATACAGATCTTTTAAAAAACTACTTATTGCAACTTTAATAATAATCTATACAAGTTAATACTGAGGTATTGTATTTTTTGGTAGAATAATTTTCTAAAGTGCATTTTATGTGTTTCTAAGAGTAGAAAATATTAAGAGAACAATGTCATATTTTTCACTATCATGCTTAGTAAGATCATTTAAAACCCAGAACACACACACGTACACAAAAATATCCTTTAGAATAATTGCTATATAATAATTTGTTATTAGATGGCTTGATTTATAGATGTAGCCCTACAATTTTTGTTTTACTCTTCTAAATATAGTAGTTCATATTATTGTATTGATTGATTGTATTACTGCATATAAAGGATGTACGTTAGCCACATAGCATCAGAAAAAAGGAAAGAAACAAACTTTACACACTAAGACACTAGACAAAGAATATTTAAAGTAGTGGTGTCAATCGATTAAAAAAAATTATCTGATTTATCAGGACAATATTCCTAATTAATCACACTTGTTCTCCTTAAGACACAAGTCTTTATAGTGGATACTTAAATGTAAATATAAGAATGAATGTAAGAAATGTAAAATGCAATTATATTTATATTAGTGGTGTCAATTAAATTAAAATACTAGTATATGCTAGTATATAGTATATACTAGGGGAGATGAAACCAATGTGAGGCGCTGGAATAAAGAATAAAAATAAAAATAAAACAATTTAAAAACAATTTGACAATTAGCTAGGTTGACCATTAGTTCGGGGGCGGGGCTAATTATGGCGTTCGTTGGGGTGGCAAATTTAATTTGTTTTAAAAATTATATCATGTTACTTATTCCAAATGAATCGCATGCATTAAAGCTTTAACGTTGACAGCCCTAATTCAAAACATTTTTTGACTAAACTATTATTTTATTTAACAAAGCAACCTTCTTCCCCTCGCAGCATGGCGAGCTCCTTTCAGAAGAACTTCGTGCTGACGGCCGGTCCCACTAACGGCGGCGCATGGCGTCTTTTGTGCAGCTGGGATTTCAGCGTTGTGAATGAGAAAGCCATCCAGAACCACAAAAACAACCTCGGCATCCAGCTAAAGGTCATTTTTTTGCATTTAGTTTCTGTAGCTTTAACGTTCTGCTGTTTCTGTTAACGTTGTGGAGCAGGAACATCTGTTGACTGGGTTTCTGTGCTGTGCAGGAGTCGTTATCTGAGCGACTGCAGGGGAAAGCTGTGGTATCGGTGTCAGCTCGGCTCCAGCAGCTCTCCCTGCAGCTCCTGGCCTGGCTGCTGTCGTTAGGGCTCGCCCTGGGCTCCTGTGCAGCCATTTACTTCCTGCAGTTAAACCAGAAACAACTGGTGAGATCCTGCTCGAGTTCACACCACATATTGACACATTTAAATGACTTTATTATTTAGATAAAGGTGTAGAGTTTTATTTTTCTAAAGCATTACACCAACAGGCTTACAATGCTAGCGATAGGGGCCTAGAGTTGCATGAAATTAAGTTGTGATAAGTCGAAGAATTCCAGCTGTTACTGTATATATGCTGTATGTAATTAATTTTAATGAACCTATGTGTATGTACTTGTCATTTGACATAAAACAAAGCTATTTATCTAAGTGGTTGAACTTAACCTTCTTCTATATAGGATTTTTGATTGCATAAAATCTTACTCTTAGAATTATTAGTTCAGAGAGTACCTGCTGACGCTATGCCCACTAAATATACCTAGTAACACCATGATACTTGTAAATAGTATGATGTTACTATATGCGCTTATTATAAAAAAGCATCTGCCTTTAAATTTTCACAAAATATAAACTCTGTCACTCAGTAAGATAACTCCATAGTTAGCCTATAGTGTAAATAGCTAAATTTTGTAAATTGTTCTTGTCCCTCTAGGTTCCCAGTGTATCTGGTTCTGGGGATGTAGAAGCTGAGGCTGCGACGCTGCTCGTACCTGTAGTAGTGTCTCTCATCAACCTCATCATTCCTCTCCTTTATTCAGTCATTAATAAAATGGAGCAGTACAACAACCCTCGTACGGACGTCTACATCATCATTCTGAGGTCTGGCTCAGCAATCCCATCCAGTCTACACTTAAAACAGCTTATTAAGATCAAATTAAATAATGTTATATTCTCATTTTCACCATATATGTATATACAGGTGCTTCTCAAACAATTTGAATATTATTAAAAAAGTTACTTTATTTCAGTAAACCATCACTGATTGGTGGAAACTTCACACTAGACCTTAAGCAGTTTGGACTGTCTGTCTCTCCACTCTTCTTCCGGACTTGATTTCCAAATGAAACGTAAAATTTACTGATGATCAGTGATGGTTTAATGGAGAGTGATGTCATCTGCTGGTGTTGATCCACTGTGTTTTATTATCAAGTCTAAAGTCAGTGCAGTTTTGTTTTCCCACAAAATCTTACAGCACTTCATGCTTCCCTCTGCTACTGACAACTTTTATGGAGATGAGGATTTCATTTTCCAGCAGGATTTGGCACACTGCCCACACTGCCAAAAGTACCAATTGGTCTTATATAATTTTCTAATTTATGGAGATACTGATTTTTAGGTTTACATTGGCTGTAAGCCATAATCATCAAGAATAAAAGAAAAAACGCTTAAAATAGATCACTCTGTGTAATACACACATATAATATATGAGTTTCACATTTTAAACTGAATTACTGAAATAAAATAAACTTTTAAATTATATTCTAATTTTTGGAGATGCACTGGTATATATACTAGATATATTTATGCATTAACTATTTGCAGTATTGATCCCCAAAACAATTCCATTATGTATCACATATATGTATCTCATAAAGTGAGTACCCCCCTCATATTTTTGTAAATATTTTATTATATCTTTTCATGGGACAACTCTGAATACAATATAAGGTAGTCAGTCTACAGATTGTATAACAGTGTATTGAGTTATTTTGAGATCAGCAAATCTACTGTATTACACTGTTATACAAGTTGAACACTAACTACCGGTACTTTACATTGTATGAAAGTATTATATCTTCAGTGTTGCCCAATGAAAAGGTATAATAAAATATTATTAAAATGTTACTAAATGTAAGGTGTGTTCTCACTTTTTTAAGATGCTGTGTCTTAATCTCAATCTCAATTTAAGGCTAATCTTAATTAGCCTCAGTTAATGTGTTTATTTTGTCTGTTCCTCAGAAATGTCCTGCTGAAAATGTCCATCCTGGGAATCCTGTGCTACTACTGGCTAAATGAAGTTCCCAGCACAGTTGATGTAAGTGTTTTAAAACTAATTTAACTGTTATATGCCTTGTTTTAATGTGACGTTTTAATAAGCCTGTAATACATCTTTCTGTCTCTTTGTGTGTGTTGGGAAGTGTTGGGAGTCGTTTGTGGGTCAGAGTGTGTATCGGCTGGTGGTGGTGGACTTCATATTCTGCCTGCTTGGCTCTTTCTTTGGAGAATTTTTACGAAAGTAAGTCCAGAAACAGTCCTGAACAGTGACAGCGCTGCTGAAATTCCTACACTGCAATTTTCACGTGATATTTTTTCACAGAGTTTAGGAAATTGCTATTCATGAATGTGTCGGAATGTGAATGTTGATGCTGGCTGACGTGCTTTTCTCTAACCCTTCATTTTATTTCATTACGTTTTACTGCAGTGTAATTGGAACCAAATGTATTCGAAGTCTGGGCGTCCCGGAGTTTGATATTGCTACAAATGTGCTGAATCTTATCTACGCACAGACACTGGCATGGTATGTCATTATACATTGGTATGATTTATGATGATTTAAATTATTTTACTTAATAAATCATTGGTTCAGATAATAAATTTCAGTTAAATACTGTATATGATATAGCAAACAAACATGGAGATATTTGAGAAGTGAAATTAAGTTTATAGGATTTACAGAAATGCAATAATTCACAAAAGTGCAATAATTATTTAAACTAAATTAGGTAGGTGCATAAATTTGGGCACCCTTGAATTTTTTAATTGATTTGAATACAATAATTATATATTATTGGAACACAAGATTTCAGTTTTTTTTTTATAAACACTAAATAAAGTTCCAGTTAGTTACTGTTTTTTTCTTATAATTACTGTTGCTATTCATTCCAGTTAGACTTTTTTTTCCTTTCAGTTTTCGTTATTTCGTGCCTTTGCGCTAATGATGATAACCTTAAAAGAAAATGTTATTTCTGCAAAAGGAGGATCTACTAAATATTGATTTCATTTTTCTGTTG
Source organism: Astyanax mexicanus (assembly GCF_023375975.1). NCBI lineage: Eukaryota > Metazoa > Chordata > Actinopteri > Characiformes > Acestrorhamphidae > Astyanax > Astyanax mexicanus. The sequence goes on from NC_064426.1 coordinate 4,359,764, forward strand.
GGTTTCCCAAATTTATGCTCCTGCCTAATTGTGTTTAAATGATTATTGCACAATTTCTGTGCAAAAAAGTCCTATAGACTATATTCATTTCGCTTTTTAAATATCACTGTATTTATCTGCTATATTATATATTTAATTAAAATTGATGATCTGAACTATCAAAGATTTATAAAGGAAAATTATTAAAATGATCAGGGGTGCCCAAACCTTTTTCCTACCACTGTTCTTGTAATGCTATTGCTTTACTAATAAAAAGTACGAAGTCAAAGTCCTCACCAGCTCGTTTTATTATGACACTAAAATTAGACCTGACTGTACTTTGCTCTGTCTCACAGGATTGGAATTTACTTTGTCCCGCTCCTTCCTGTCATCCAAGTCATTAAGTTGTTTATTATCTTTTACCTGAAGAGGGTGGGTATTTTGCGTTATTACGTCAGCGTGTCTCCTTATATTGTGATAACGGGTTTTATATGAACTTATATATGATCTCAGCTGTGTTTCTGATCCTGATTCAGGTCAGTCTGAGTATGAACTGCCAGCCACCCAAGCGCACGGGCAGGGCAGCGCAGATGCAGACTGTTTACATCGCTATTCTCTTCTTCCCCTCATTCGTGGGAGCACTGTCTATGGTGGCTTACACTGTGTGGAGGTAGGAGACTGAGTTTATTGCATTTATTCACACAGTAAATCTGATTTATCTAAACCTGCTTCAATGCCTTAAAGGGTAACAAAACCCCCTTAAATTTGAAAAAAGCTAACAAATGGGAGGGAAGTTTAGGAAAGGCACTGGGTGATGTATGGGTTTAGAGGCAGGGAACCTAGAGGAGGGAGAGCTGATTGGCTGATGCAGATGATTGGACGATACCAGGGGGAGGTATTATTGATTGATTGACTCATTTGCATATTATGAGTGTCTATTTACCAAAGTACAAGGAAACATCATTCTTGTCTATAGTACAGTTGAACTTGGAAGGGTGCTGTAGAGGCATGAATTACCACAATTAAAGTGTTTTTTTAAAGGTTAGGAAATGTTTCTAAAATTATAAGCAGGACTGATATGTTTTATTGTTTCAAACAAACACATTTCGGCTATTAATTAAAAAAAATATGGTTTAGGGTTTAATCACATTGTCTTTACACATTCTACATCTACAGTACCAGTCAAAAGATTGGACACACCTACTCATTCAATGTTTTTCTTTATTTCTATATTTAATTTATTTTTTTACATTGTAGATCAAAATTTAAGACATGAACCCAATTAAGGGGCACATATAGAATTACGTAGTAAACAGTAAAAAAGTGTTATTCCTCCACATTAATCCCCTGATCTAAACCTGATGAACTGAGATGGTGATTTGAGGTGATTTAATTGGGATAAGCTGGAGCTTCACAGCGTGAAGAAAAAGCAGCAACTATTGTTCAGCACCTCCAGGAACTCCTTCCTTTAAGACGCTGAGAAAACTATTCCAGGTGACTCTCCCTCATGAAGACACTGAGATTAAAATCTCACCAATAGTGAGCAGATCTGTCCTCAAAGAGAAATGTGTTTGTTTAACACATCTTCTAAATAATTGTACTAAATAATTCAGCATGTGTTCTTGTATAGATTCACTATAGTCTTCAATATTCAGTTTGCAATGTAAAAAATCATAAAAATAAATAAAAAACATTGAATGAGAGAGGTGTGTCCAAACTTTGACTGGAATACTCAAAGCAACAATGCTCCACCTGGCACATTCATCCAGCCCATCCAGCTCCCCTCTGCCTCTGTGAACCCGCTAACTTTACTTTAAAACTTGTTGTAGAACAAACATTAAAAACTAAACGATCTTTACTGAATATAGCTCACATGAAAGAGAGTAAACATGGTGAGTTTTCCAACCTTGAAGAAGAATGCGAGCAAAAGTCCACAAACTCTGAGAGAACGGAGAGATTCAGGCTGGATAAAGAGACTCAAACAGCCTGAAGAAGATCCATTGACTTTGTTTCTTTGTTCTTTTTCAAAACCTCATTGAAGTAACCCTGCTTTTAAAGGCTTTTGAAGACCTGTTTGATATTTGCCTTTTGGAGAGCGCTGTGCTTCTTTGTTTCCACAACACTCGCGCTCTCTCGCTCGTCCTGCGAAACAAGAAATACGAAGTGAACCTACAGTAAACGGCATTTTGATGATGTTGCCGTAAGGCGGCGATTATCACATCTGCAAAATAATGAAGATTTGAGTTGATTTGATAATAAAAGATGCATAAACTCTAATCTGGCTGCTAAGACTGAGGTTGCATTACCACAAATGGAACACAGCGGGTATTAGAGCTGCACAATATTGGAAAATATTTACATTGTATCGCGATATTATTCAACCCTCATACTTCTCAGGCAGCAACTGCCTGTCACTCACACAGACACAGCGCTGTGTATCTACTTCTTGTGTCAAGAATCAAAACATTGCAACATGACGTGTTTGATTTATTTGCCTTAAGTGACATCGCACGTCCTGCCATGTGACTATTGTGCATGCGCACATCACAATGATGATACTTAATATATATATATATATATATATAGTGCATCCCTATTACATATCTGATTTCAGTGTTTTTCTGGCTGTTTACTCTGCCATTTAAGTAATACATTTGTTTTAATTGAGCACCTCTTTTACACACAAATTGGAGTTATTTGAATAGGAGAATATTTATCTGAAAGTCTGATCCATCTAAAAAAAGTGTTTTAGCACTGTAGACAAACTGAATCATGGCTCAGTTGATCTGGATCGACAGCGCATCATTTTGGTTCTTTGGTTCGCACTGTTTATTTATTTTTTTTGGCACCTTTTTGTACCTGTTTCTACAAACGTTTGCAATATACACTTTCTCATTTTTTAATTTTTTTTGTACAATCTAAAATAATAGTGAAGTGATCCAGACTATGAAGGAATCATGTAGTAACTTAAAAGTTTTAAACCAAACAATCTGTGGTTTCTGAGGCTGATAACTCTTATCCTGATTATCTTATCCTGTGCAACAGAGGAAACTCTTACTCTTCCTTTTCTGGAGCGGTCCTGATGAGAGCCAGTTCCATCATTACATTTTTGATGGTATTTTTTTCTTGACTTTAGTTACTCAGTAGTTCTTATCATAATAATATGAATTAGAACATGACTCAAATAGGGCTGTTCACTGTATACCTGTAACTCTACCTCTTCACAACTTTACAACTGATGCTCTCAAAAACACATTATTAAGCGGACTTTAAATAATCTAAAATATAAAAAAAATATATTCTGGATACCGCACTGTAGAGCTAAAATGTGTCCTGTTCTGTTTGTCTTTCAGTCTGCATCCTTCTGAGCAGTGTGGACCGTTCCAGGGCCTCAGCACGCCGTTCCATGCCATTCAAAGCTGGATGGACACAGTGAAAAAGATTTCAGGATCTCAGTGGGCCTGGTGGATATTTGAGCATGTCGTGAAAAATGAGCTCTTCTTCTACCTCATCACTCTCATCGTCCTGTAAGACCTTACTGTGCATGTTAGCATAATTAGGCTTGCGTCTCCACCTACAGTACATTGGGCTGAGACATTCACCTGCCTATTATTCACAGAATATTACAGCTTTTTTTTATCTTTTGACACCACTAATTTATAGTCGTTGTAATTATTTCCCTTTTTTGGAGACATATTTTAGGTTGCCAAGTTTTTAGAGCACCCCTTATATTTATTTTGGAGTTGAAATCATTCATTTTGGCATGCATTACTAAATACAGTGGATAAGTAGGACGTAAAACTAGGGGTGAAACAAAATATTAATATTGTCATATACAGCTCTGGAAAAAAAAGACCACTTAAAAATGATGTTTCTTTGATTTTACCAAATTGAAAACCTCTGGAATATAATCAAGAGGAAGATGGATGATCACAAGCCATCAAACCACCAAACTGAACTGCTTGATTTTTTGCACCAGGAGTAAAGCAGCATAAAGTTATCCAAAAGCAGTGTGTAAGACTGGTGGAGGAGAAAATGATGCCAAGCTGCATAAAAAAAAACTGTGAATAAAAACCAGGATTATTCCACCAAATATTGATTTCTGAACTCTTAAAACTTTTTAAATATGAACTTGTTTTCTTTGCATTATTTGAGGTCTGAAAGCTCTGCATCTTTTTGTTATTTCAGCCATTTCTCATTTTCTGCAAATAAATTCTCATTTTCTCTAAATCACAATATTTTTATTTAAAATTGAGGAGAAATGTTGTCTGTAGTTTATATAATAAAACAACAATCTTCATTTTACTCAAACATAAACCTATAAATAGCAAAATCAGAGAAACTGATTTAGAAACTGAAGTGGTCTCTGTATATATTTATATAGTTTGTGATACATTATTGATACATGCTGTAAAATATGGATACTTTTATTAAAACACAGGCTCTCTAAACTCTCTAAGACTCGCCCCATAAACTAATTTACTAAACTTAATGCTTCATTACTCCACATGTTGGCGCTATAATCAAATGTATAGGGTAAGAATATTGAATGTTTAATTTTGTGAAACTGACACCAATTAATACAAAATTTCTTGTATTTTTTTATATTTACTTATTGTGATATATGGAGTATCGCAGAATCACAGTATTGTAAAATCATCTTTATCGTGGGCAATGTATCGTAATAATATTGTATCGTGAGATGCTCTGAGATTCCCACTCCTAGTTAAACCACTAGTTCATAGTCCACTGTACAGTTCAGTTCAGAATCAGATATAAAATACAGTATATGTTTTATGCTCAAATATTTAAAGTGCAGAGGTTTAAGTGGTATTTTATATGTGATTACAGTCATTCATTTCTCTCTTATCTCTTCTTCATTTCAGAGTTTTCACTTACTTTGCCTGGCAAGTCACTCAGGGCCGAAAGCAGCTCATCAAGATCCTCCGAGAGCAGATTGTTAATGTGAGTGCTGAGCTGGGAGAGCCTGCGGGCTGGTCAGCCTCTCCCCAGCCTGGCATACTTCTGTCTATCAGCGGGGGAAAGAGTCCCACTGCAGGAGTTTCAGATGTTCTGATTACTTTGTGAAGTTTTCCCCTGATCCTCAGTAATCCCTGTCTTCTTCTGTGTGTTTATTAGGAGGGTAAAGACAAGGCCTTCCTGCTGAATAGATTACAGAGCGTCCAGAAACAGAACAAAGCTGCCATGACCTTCAGGCCCCAGGTGACTGCATATTATCCACAGAAGCCATAAGACCATCACTGAGTGTGTTTACATGTAATTCATAATCCGATTAGTGCAGAATATAATTGCAGATGAGTTTGTCAGTAAGCCTTTCAATGCATTAACATGAACTTGGGTTACGAGACAATGAGAAAACTAGATAAATCGATCTATCTATCAAACTGTTTTTCTACCTATTTATCTGTCTAATGTGTAAAATAATAGGACACTCCTTTGACTTTTTAAACATATTTAAACATAATACTCTTTGTATAAATGTATATAAACTCATCTAGTCTCTGTTTCCCATATACAATGTCATGTGCATTTTGCACTTTTGATGTGTATATTATTTATTGGCTGATTGCATCTATCTATAAAACTATATATTTATCTATCAAACTATATATCAAACTTTCTATCAAATTATCTATCAAACTATATATCTACCAAACTATCTATTTATCTATCAAACGATCTATCAAATGACTTTTGAATTTATCTATTAAACTATATTATCAAACTATCTATCTATCAAACCATCTAGCAAATTATCTATCTATCAAACTATCTATCTGTCAAACTATCAAATGACTTATTTATCTATTAAACTATATATCAAACAATATATCTATCAAACTATCTATCAAACTATCAAATTATCTATCTATCATACTATCTATCAAACTATCTATCTATCAAACTATCTATCAAATGCCTTATCTATCTATTAAACTATCTATCAAACTATCTATCTATGCATCCTTTGAAAAGCTCTCTCTTTTTGAAAACATTTAAACATAATTAAACATAATGTTCATGAAAAGCATATCTAGTCACTTTATCCTATATACAATGTCTTTCATCTCAGTAGATTATTAATTAGCTGATTATACCATTTATCTTCCCATCTGTCTGACTGTCTGTTTGTCGTTATGTCTGTCTCTCTATCTATATGAATAGAATTGTCAGAGTTGTATTGTACAGCATCTAAGAGAACAAACAAGTTAGATTGTGTGCAGGCAGAAAAACACCGGTGTTAAAACTAAAACTAGAGTTTTGTCCTGATATAACCTTCATCTCTCAATACTGTTCAAATAAAGCTCAAAAATCTGTATGTTTAAATATGTTTAAAAGGACAAAGGCTTTCTCATTACTGCAGTTTGTAGACTTTGTTTAGTTTACTCAGTGTATTTTGTTCATACCCAGATCAGAATCACTTCAAATTAACAAGACGAATCGCTCATAAATAATAATACACACACGGGTCTGGCAGACACGCTGAGCAGGGAGGCTGCTGTTGACACTCGCATCTGTTAGCTGGAGTGTTAGACAGGTCATTTGTGATGTATTTTACCCCCCAAGGAATAAAAGACCCACAGATCTGAGCTCAGCAAGAAACTTGAGAGAAAGTTTGGGTTAAGAAAACTCAACAGGCATGCAGAATTTAACAGAGCAGTCTCCGGGGAGGTCAGAATGCAGTTCTTTTCACTTCAGTTTAGTCTTCATTCACTCGGTGCACAGCATGTGTATTTGCTATGCTCTCTGTTAGACCCTGAGACTTTCAGCAATTTCTAACCAGCACTATGAAGTCATATCCAATATCATATCGGCCCTGAGGCATCTATCCTAGTGTATAGTGAGAGTCTGTGTATTTGGGCTGCATAATATGGACAACAAAATGTCAGCATTGCTCATTTTATATAGCTAGATGCTATTTATTGTGTTAAAAATTACTCTGGTCCAGTCCAGTGACTTTGAATTGGGGCCAATTTAAGCATGCAGCTTTGGAAAACTTTAAGAGAGCACTTCAGTTTATGAATAAGTTTCTCTGATTTTGCTATTTATAGGTATATGTTTGAGTAAAATGAACATTTTTGTTTTATTCTATAAACTACAGACAACATTTCTCCCAAATTCCAAATAAAATATTCTCATTTAGAGCATTTATTTACAGAAAATGAGAAATGTCTGAAATAACAAAAAAGATGCAGAGCTTTCAGACCTCAAATAATCCAACAGAAACATTTAAAAACTTCATATTTATAAAGTTTTAAGAGTTCAGAAATCAATATTTGGTGGAATAACTCTGGTTTTTAATCACAGTTTTTATGCATCTTGGCATCCTGTTCTCCTCCGCCAGTCCTACACACTGCTTTTGGATAACTTTATGCCTTTACTCCTGGTGCAAGGAGAAGAGAGGAGAGGACAGAGAGAAGAGGAGAGAGAGGAGAGGAGAAGAGAGGAGAGGAGAAGAGAGGAGAGGACAGAGAGAAGAGGAGAAAGAGGAGAGGAGAGAGAGGAGAGGAGAGAGAGAAGAGGAGAGAGAGAAGAGGAGAGAGAGGAGAGGACAGAGAAAAGAGGAGAGAGTGGAGAGAGAGGAGAGGAGGAGAGGACAGAGAGAAGAGGAGAGAGTGGAGAGAGAGGAGAGGAGAAGAGAGGAGAAGAGAGGAGAGGAGAGGAGAGAGGAGAAGAGAGGAGAGGAGAAGAGAGGACAGAGAGAGAGGAGAGAGTGGAGAGAGAGGAGAGGAGGAGAGGACAGAGAGAAGAGGAGAGAGTGGAGAGGAGAGGAGAGGAGAGAGGAGAAGAGAGGAGAGGAGAAGAGAGGACAGAGAGAGAGAAGAGGAGAGGAGAGGAGAGAGGAGAAGAGAGGAGAGGACAGAGAGAGGAGAGGAGAAGAGGAGAGGACAGAGAGGAGAGGAGAAGAGGAGAAGAGAGGAGAGGACAGAGAGAGAGAAGAGGAGAGGAGAGAGGAGAAGAGAGGAGAGGAGAGAGGAGAAGAGAGGAGAGGACAGAGAGAGAGGAGAGAGAGGAGAAGAGGAGAGGAGAGAGGAGAAGAAAGGGAACAGAGAGAAGAGAGAGAAAAGGAGAGGACAGAGAGAGAGGAGAAGAGAGGAGAGGACAGAGAGAGAGGAGAGGAGAAGAGGAGAGGAGAGAGGAGAAGAGAGGAGAGGACAGAGAGAGAGGAGAAGAGGAGAGGAGAGGACAGTGAGAAGAGGAGAAGAGAAGAGATGAGAGGACAGAGAGAGAGGAGAGGAGAAGAGGAGAAGAGAGGAGAGGAGAGGAGAAGAGAGGAGAGGAGAGGAGAAGAGAGGAGAGGACAGAGAGAGAGGAGAGGAGAAGAGAGAGAGGAGAGGAGAGAGGAGAAGAGAGGAGAGGACAGAGAGAGAGGAGAAGAGAGGAGAGGACAGAGAGAGAGGAGAGGAGAAAGTGGAGAGAGAAGAGAGGAGAAGAGGAGAAGAGAGGAGAGGACAGAGAGAGAAGAGAGAGAGGAGAGGAGAAGAGAGGAGAGGAGAGAGGACAAGAGAGGAGAAGAGAGGAGAGGACAGAGAGAAGAGGAGAGAGAGGAGAGGAGAGGACAGAGAAGAGAGGAGAGGACAGAGAGAAGAGGAGAAGAGGACAGAGAGGAGAGAGGAGAGGAGAGGAGAAGAGAAGAGGAGAAGAGAGGAGAGGAGAAGAGAAGAAGAGAGGAGAGGACAGAGAGAAGAGGAGAGAGAGGAGAGGAGAGGACAGAGAAGAGAGGAGAGGACAGAGAGAAGAGGACAGAGAGGAGAGAGGAGAGGAGAGGAGAAGAGAAGAGGAGAAGAGGAGAGGAGAGGAGAGGAGAGGACACAGAGGAGAGAGAGGAGAGGAGAAGAGAAGAGGAGAGGACAGAGAGAAGAGGAGAGAGAGGAGAGGAGAGGAGAAGAGGAGAGAGAGAGGAGAGGAGAGAGAGAGAGGAGAGGAGAAAGTGGAGAGAGAGGAGAGGAGAAGAGAGGAGAAGAGAAGAGAGAGGAGAGGACAGAGAGAAGAGAGGAGAGGAGAGGAGAGAGAGAAGAGGAGAGAGGAGAGGAGAAGAGGAGATGAGAGGAGAGAGAGAAAAGGAGAGGAGAGAGAGAGGAGAGGAGAGGTCAGGTCAGGTCAGGGTTAGCGAGAGCTGTGATACAGGGCACACCACCCTCCCCGTACCCCAGAGACCGCTCCATATACTGTATGTGGGCGTCCAGCCTGACCAGAGTCATATTCAGAGCTCAGGGCGAGGCAGGGTGCGCATTACGCACTGTTTGTTTATTGCCTTCCCAATATTGTCTTTTGCTATATTGGATATGGACAAAGGCAGCTCTGTGCACACAAACCTCCAGCAATGAAACGTAGTTGAGAGCGAGGGTGGCCTGACCTTCCTAATGAGCACTTCTGCGGGTGAATTGAGGCAATTATACGATCCAGCGAAAATAAATAAACTGGGTCAGAATAAAGCAAGCCAATATTTAGAGTAATTGTGCGGTGAGGTACGGCTTCATTGTGCTGAATGTGAATTACATTTGTGTGTATTGTATTTAATCCAGGGTGATTTAGATCTAGTGTTACTCAGGTCAGAGTGTTAACAAACACAGCATTACGTATAATGGTAACGTATATTACTGCAGCATTGTGGGTGGGCTCCATCAGCTGGGGAATTGAACCCTAGAGTCCATCGTACTTCAATTAATTACCAATCTAAGTTTGGTCCCATTTACTAGACGCCGTATCTGCAGATATGGAAATTTAACATTTATTAATAATATTACTAATAGGGCTGCAACTAATGACTATTTTAGTAGTCGATTAATCTGACGATTATTTTTTCGATTAGTCACAAGTATTTTTTTTTTAAGGATAATTATGTCTTCAATTGAGATGTAAATATTAACGGAATATATATATATATATATATATATATATATATATATATATATATACAGGGTTCATACAGTCATGAAAAACCTGGAAAAGTCATGGAATTTAAAAATAACTATTTCCAGGCCTGTGTAAGTTTTTAAAAAATAAAAACACCCAGACAGTTTTGGAAAAGTCATGGAAATTTGGTCTACAAATCTTTGTGTTTCAGTTTATCGATGGAGAAAATCTGTTTTGAGCTACAAATGCATCAATCAGTTCAAAGTTAAATCAGTAATTTAGCTTTAGACAATGGAGCTCTTAGGATCTGACACACATTTTATTATTAGAGATTGTGTGTCAGATTCATATTAGCCTATTTTGTATTTTGATTATACTTTTAATATGATTTAAACATTGTATGGTCATGAAAATCTGTCTTGAAGGCATGGAAAAGTCATGGAAATGTAAGTGTATAAACCCTGTATATATCTGTATATATGTATATAAATATATATATATATAAGAAAGTGGTCATAACGTAGTGTGTGTTTGTAAACTGACTGATTATAATTTTGATTTCTCCTTTAGGAATTAACAGAGACAACATACTTCAACCAGAACTGGATGAACACTTTTCCGCTGGATATGTAAACCAGGCTGTGTTTGTCAGACTGAGGCAGGAAAGGTTTGAACTTGGACGTTTGTTTGGCTACAGAATCAGAATCAGAGGGTTCAGGGTCCTAACAGACTGAAGCTCTGCACTGTTAAACTTTTACAGCAGTAACTCACCCAGTTCTACTCCTCTACTGTTCATCATTACTGCAGCTATTACACTCTCAGTCCAGAAGGTGGCACGGGTTTCCTTACAGATCACTCCTACTAATGCACTTTTGGGGATTTGTGTAATATTAGGTTGTGCTTCTTTTCTACAGATTCATGGTCAAATATTTTAGAGCACCCACAGTTTAAAAAAAAAAAAGTGGGATAAAATTAAGGGAAATATAATAAAAATAAAGTGTACTGCTGCGGGTGCTCTAAAACGTTTGATCTGTAATCTGTGTGTTTGTATGTATGAATGTATATATATATATATATATATATATATATATATATATATATATATATATATATATATATATATATATATATGATTTATCTGAACAATCCTGCACACATGTAGCACAGTCCTAGGACTTGTTATAAAAAGAGTATTTATACAAAAAAAAATAATATTCCAGACTTCCATATTTTCATATTTCAATATGACACAGCTATGAACAAATAAAACAATATTTAAACGACACAGTTATTTACTTACTTACTTACTTTTATTGTGAAAGTCATTGCTTTTCATACACTAAGAACTGTACAATCAATAATTTAAAAACACATGTTCGGTTTGTTGTTTCAAGAACACTTGATTATTCCTTATTTAAGTTACTCAGCAGCTTTTAGCTTAAACAAAAGGAAACAAAAAAATAGATAATAATAATAGTGTTTACAATTGTATGCTCATCGCATTCATCATATCATCATCATCATCATCATTCTTATCATTCTTCCCTTTATCCAACCCAAGGAGATCTTCCTCCACTTTACTTTCATTAAATTTCACTGCGTTACACATGTCCACATGGCTGCGCTGGTTTTCCACACATTTTTAAGCCTGATTTTTGATGAAATATGTATTTTTTTTTGTTTATTTGTTTGTTTTTGGCTTAATTATGTCTGGAAAAGTAGCATCTCCTCAAAATCTCCAATAACAAACACCCAAGCTTGTTCTGTATCAAAAAATCTCTGTCTGAGGAAAGAGGTTCGTAATATCGGAATAATGTAATGAGATCAAAAATTAGATTAGAGGCTTTTTTTTTTAACAGAAAAATAACAAAACGAAAAAAAAAAAAAAAAAAAAAAAAAAACATACGATACAAAACCGAAGCTGAAACCGACTTACGTTTTTTCTTCTTCTAACTAAGTCACATACATTTTGGCGCACTTTACAATGTGCAGTATGGAAAAGAAAGCCCACCGACCTCCTAATAGAACTAATACTAAGCTTTCGCTCTGCAGATGCGTAACGATGCGTGAGGGAAATAATGACGCGCTCCTTCAAAAAACACATTCAAACTGAGTTTTTTTGTTTTGAAACATTACTAAGTGAATAACAAGATATAACCTCCTCGTACACAGACAGACTCTCACAGTGGACTCAGCTATCGGCTTTCATTAGCTATCATCGGCTAGACGTCGCTTCCGTCTCTTTCTAAAGAAGTAGCTTATTGAGAAGTGGAAAAGTGAAGCAGTGAACAGACGCAGCCCTTGGGTTCGGAGGAGGGGGCGCCCCCTAGTGGCGGCCACACCACTCAGCCTGGTTTAGGCTTCATTGGGTGGAGCTGCTAACAAGAACAGGGGGTTTGGGGAAGTCCCTGAGATAGAAGGGGGTGGAGGGAAGAGGAAGGCGCTGCAGCCTCAACTGGTGAATTTAATTGGTTAATAAAATGGTTTTACCGCTTTTTCATGGCAGGGTCCAACAGTTCTGAGCACAGAGGGTAACCGCTCCACATAGCACAGTTCGTTATCCATATTTGGGTGCTTAATGACAGTGGGATCCACTGATTGGCTAGCTGGTAGCCAGTATGCTATCGCTGCGGTTGTAAAGTTGGAGGACGCCAATAAACTGTGAAGCTAAGGCTGTGTTAGCAAAGTCCAGCACCAATGTGAGAAGTGGGATAAGGCTTAAAGCTAGCATGCTAACTCTGTGGGACCTTTACTCAACCCCAACTGTAGCCAGCGTGCTAAAGGTGCAATAGTAATGTTGCATGAGGCTGGTAGCAAAAATGCGAACATCTTGGTGGTGGTGTGGGTTGAGTCTGGTAGCAATATTGGACGATACTTGTAGCCAGGGTGCTAATACAGCAGTAGTAATGTTGGATGATACTGGTAGCCAGTGGGCTAACACCACAGCCTGCTAATGCTGTGGTAGCCATACTGAATGACATTTGTAGCCAGCATGCTAATACAGCAGTAGCGATGTTGGATGATACTGGTAGCCAGTGGGCTAACACCACAGCCTGCTAACGCTGTGGTAGCTATACTGAACTGCTCCTGTAGGCAGCGTACTAACACAGTAGTAGCAATGTTGGACATGGCCGGTAGCCAGGGTGCTAATACAGAAGTAGCAATGTTGAACGACATCTGTAGCCAGTGTGCTAACTCAATGATGGCGACGCTGGAAAACACCTGTAGCCAGCATGCTAGTGCTGATAGCCAACATGCTAACAGCACAACATGCTAGTGCTTATGGTACTGATGTTGGATGAGGCCTGTAGTTGGTGTGAGAGCTCGCTTCTCTCTATTTTGCTGCTCTGTTTTGTAAGTTAGCATGCTAACTTGCTAACTCTGCTAAATCAGGGTGGGAATGAGATGATTCTAAGCACCGCCTGGTCCTGATTTAGCAATACCACAAACGGGCAAAGCTTTATCGTGAAATGGTACGACTCGGGCTCAGTAACTATTAAACTCTGCAGTGTTAAAGCGGCGTTTTGTTCTGCAGTGATAAATCAGGCCCACTACCCACAATGCACCTTAACTAGAGGAATACTCCAGACTTTCTGAATCTGATCTCAGTTACTTCAGTTCATTTCTGCTGACTCAAAACACACTTTAAAACATGGAAGCCACTGAAGCATCTTCTCATTGGCTCCCATGTGTTCTGAGTCAGTCTGTAGACAATGTTTGGACATTCATTTTGTGTGAGGCTATAATAGTCTTTTATTTTAAAGCCAAATCAAGTTTTGCTATAAAAATAAGTGAATTAATTACATATTTGAGCTTGTGCTTAATTTTTTTTTTTCTTAGATACCACGTTCCGTTCTTTTCGTCCACATGTTTTAAAGAAAAATCGATCTCTTGTCAAAGTCAACACTTTCAGCAGCATCCGTACAGAAATTATGCTTTGTTCTATGTGCAGCGTAAAAAGGCTTGAGCTGAAGATGAAAAGTTCGGTAATTCATGCAATAAGAATAAGGATAACACTGAATTCTTGTCTGGGCGGAAAAAATACTGAAATCACGGGCCGTTTTTAAACTGACGAAATGGAATCTAGGCACAAATCTAGGCTAAACGGAACAACTCTGAAGTGCTTTCAAGCTGATGAGAAGAACCGAAATGTGGTCGGTTTATGGGTTAAGGGTTCGACGCAAGGGCTGAGGCTCGTGTTTGTGGAAGCAAGATGGAGATGGACATAATCCTAGACCCTGTTTACACCTGGTCACTTCATGTGTCTTGAGTATCTAGATTTTATCTGGATAAAGCAAGCCACGTAAAATGTTAGAGAAAAAAAACGCACTTGAAACAGATACAAATCCAATCACCTAAACCACTTTAGGGGGTGGTCTGAGATGCATATAAAGCAGATCTAAATCCGATCACTAAAACCACTTCAGGAGTTAATCTGAGAAGCATAAACAGATCTAAGTCTGATCAATAAAACCACTTTAAAAGGCGGTCTTAGACGCATTTGAAGCAGATAAAGATCAAGTCATCTAAACCACTTTAGGACGTTGTTTGAGACGCATCTAAATTGATTCAAATCTGATTATTCAAACCACTTCATAAGGTGGTCTGAGACAGATCTGCCTCTCCAAGACGCTTTTAACAAATAAAACTTCTGGACCTTTCAACTGAGTAAACAGTAAGGGAACATTTTGACCCCGAAGACAGTTGACGACTAGAAAATCAGGCCTGAAACACAGCCTAATGTCCTAAAACCTAAAACGTTTCTGTCGTGTAAACCCCACTTAATCTAGGATGCATTTGTCTGAATGCAGGTATGGTCAAAATCTTAATTCAAGACACAATCCAATCCAGACACCAAACCCATGAAGTGACCAGGTCTAAATGCAGTCCAAGGCAAGAAGATGAGAGTAGGGATGAGGGAGCTTCTAATATTAATCATTTTGTGAGACAATTTGCTTGCTTGTAAAAGGCATGAGGAACAAACCACCTATGCTGGATCTGCCCCTCGGTGTAGGAGAAACACAATAGATTGGTTTTACAAAAAAAAAAAGAAAGGAAGAAGAAAAACAGCAAGAAACACATTTGCTTTTGCCAGAACTGTCCCCTGAGGAGGTGCTGAAGGTGATCCGCAGAGAAAAGATTAGGAAAAAAAAAAAAAACGAAGAGTCCCGACCCAACGATTAGTATCTTTATCATCAAACTCCAGCCTGTTTTTTTCGAGAGATTTCCAGAAAGTAGAAAGTCCGTTATCACTTCTGCTATCACTTATCTGCCGAGACGCAACTGCTGCCGTTACACTTTTAAAAGTCCTGGTTAAAAAACAAAAAATAAAAATAATAATAATAATAAAATAAAATGCATTCACACCATCATCGGTTTCATCATAATCATCATTCATAGTGTAACCGTGTAACCCACCACCTTTGCAGCGCCGTCCAATCCAATTCAGAGACCACCGACGTAGCAGTAGCAGTGTAGCAAATGTATTTAATACATATATTTATTAGTTCATACATTTGTACGACAACACTGTCTGTCATCATATGCACTGTCTGCGGCCGCCATCATCGCTCCTTGTACTGTTGTTTGTTCTAAAGCATGCACAATGCCGTGTGTGAGATGTGGTGAAGCTTAAAAGCAGTTCAGAAGCTCTCCAAGGCGATTCCAGACGATTGCTGATTGTTGATTATTGATTACTGATTACCTATTGTTGATGTTGATCATATTGAAGGCAGCGTGAGGGGTTAAAAACCAAAGCCATGCTGTTTAAGAAAGCAGAGCTTATCCAGCTGATGGGAACACAGGAAGAGGAGGGAGGGAACTTCAGCGGTGTCGGACGGGCTTGGAAAACCTGGTGTTTCTCCATCTTCTATCTACTTCATCTATCCGCTCCATGGCTCATCTGCTCCAATGAGAGAGAGAGAGACACTGTGGCCAGCAGAGGGCGCTATTGCAGCAGAAGTGAAATAACTCAAAAGGCAAGTCCGACGCTGAGGAGATGCCTTCACAGACGGAGTTGTGTGGAATAGTAATCAGATGTCGGTGTAAATGTTGTTTTAAGTTGTGAGTGTAGTAAAATGACTGCAGCAGATCAGATTTGTAAAGGAGGATCACAGACGCCTCCAGCCACTTTCAGCCCACAGTTCATATATATACGTACAAGTCCGTAAGTCCATCAGTCCGTGCTCCTGAGTGTAGGGGAGAGTCGAGGGGGACGCCCCCCTCTCCCAGGCCCAGGCTAGGAGATCTTGCAGTTGTTCCTGGTGCAGTTCTGTGGAGGGCTCTGTGGCGGCCGGATGGATTTGGAGCGCTTCAGGCTGTTGCCTTTGCTGCCGGTGGCGTTGGCTAGCGAGTAGGAGCGGCCGTGCATCATCACGGCGTTCATGCCGTTGGCCATGGAGAAGGACTTCAGGTGGCTCTTGATGGCCACGGGGAGGGGCAGCTTATCGATGAGGTGAACCGGCGTGCAGGAGACGATCGCGCGGCAGCACAGGTCCTGCAGGCTGAACACTGCAAAGCATAAAACAGGAGAAGAACATGAGCTTCAGACAAGGCAAGTTTACAGTATATCCTATACTATATATGCACTAGTGCATCTAAAAAAATAGAATATCAATGAAATGTTACTTCAAACCCCAAAAATCTGAGAATTTCAGAAAATTTAATTTTATACATTTAGTCAGTTTGGGCAGTGTGCCAAATCCTTCTGGAAAATGAAATCTGCATCTCCATTAAAGTTCTTCACAGCAGAAGGAAGCATGAAGTACTGTTAGGTTTCCCAGGAAAACTTTGCACTGCATTGACTTTAGACTTGATATAACGCAGTAGACCAAGACCAGCAGATGACATTGGTAGAAGGGATTGGTAGTCTGTACTACTGGTAGTGTGAATAAAACGGTTTAGATTTTATCGACATACAGTAAGAGACCACTTCAGTTTCTGAATCAGTTTCTCTGATTTTGCTATTTGTAGGTATATGTTTGGGTAAAATGCATTCTGTTGTTTATTCTCTAAATACAGACATCATATCTCCCTAATTCCAAATAAAAAAAAATATTGTCATTTAGAGCATTTATTTGCAAATAGATGCAGAGCTTTCAGACCTCAAATAATCAGAAATCAATATTTGGTGGAATAATCCTTGTTTTTAATCACAGTTTTTTTCATGCATCTTGGCACCATGTTCTCCTCCACCAGTCTTACACACTGCTTTTGGATAACTTTATGCTGCTTTACTCCTGGTGCAAAAAATCAAGCAGTTCAGTTTGGTGGTTTGATGGTTTGTGATCATCCATCTTCCTCTTGATTATATTACAGAGGTTTTCAATTTGGTAAAATCAAAGAAACTCATAATTTTTAAGTGCTCTCTTACTTTTTCCAGAGCTGTTTATCGCCCTCTATGTGAGTCGGTGGAGTAAAGGGAAAAGAAGAAAGTGAGAATGACAGAACTGGGAAAAATGAGAGAAACAGTAAGATAGTCAGAAAGAAAAAGCGAATAAGGAAAAGAAGAGCAGAGACAGATGAGGGCATGTTACTGAATCGTTCTGCCTCTAATTACACACAGCTCTGGTTTGGATGGCAGAGTGTGTGGTTTCCTCTGGGGCAGTTACGCTGAGGAGCGCACTTCTTCAGTTCTGTGATCTAAAAAGAGCTGCAGAGACTCCAGCGTTCACACAGGGCAAACTCTGAACCCTGAATCCTTTACATACAGACACTTCCATTCATCTACTGCAGGTTCTGTATCTACTTCAATACGCTAGAGATAAAGGTCTAGACCAAGTATAGACAATAAAACTAAAACAACAAATCTCTTAGAAAACGTTTTATAATTACTTATGTTCTTTTTTTGTTTATGGTATGTTTTACTTGTTAATGGCACTCGTTCTAGTAAAGTTTTAAAGCCAAGACATATTCTATATTGTGAAAAAAAAAATAATAATATATATATATATATATATATATATATATATATATTGATATATATATTGATATAACTATCAATAAGTTATATTTCTGCCCACTAATAGGAAAACCCTATAAATCAAAATTAGAACAGCGTTGGAATTAATATCTTAACAGCATCAATAATAACTTACTAGATTTAGATCTAGATAACTGCAACTGGAGTCAATTAACAGTTTGATAGCGTCAGCAAGAGACGTTAACATCTTGATATCACCAAGAGTCAGTTAACATCTTGATTACATCAGCTAAAGAGGTTAACATCATGGTTATGCCTTCTAAAGTCACTGAAAATCTAGATAACTGGAACTGGAGTCAATTAACAATTAACATCAACTAGAGCCAGTTAATATCTTGATACTGCCAACTAGAATGATAACTCTGGGCTCTGGTTTGAATGGCAGAGTCACTAAAGTCAGTTAAAATCTAGATAACATCAGATAGAGTTAGTTAATATCTACCCATTATCAGCAACTATGGTAATCAGCATCTACCCAACATCACGTTATCTAGAGTAATTCAGATCTAGCCAATCACAGCTAGAGTGGTTAGCATTTATGTAAGTCAGTAAACATCAGGTAGACACTGGTCATGCCTTTTGAAGTATCGGGCAGTAGAACAGGTTATATGAAAGCTGTGACGGTCTGTTTTTAGCTGAATCAGCTGTGCTGGTTGTGGTCAGTGGTTTGTGGCTTATGGAAACATACTGAGTGCGCGCGCACACACACACACACACACAGATTACAGTTAGTCATCCAAACAGCCTGCAGGCTGTACAGTTGATCGCACTACACACACAACACACATAACACACAGCAGACTGATTCACCTCGGTTGGGCCTCCAGAACTTCTCCATGCCGTGTCTCATCAGAACGATGCGCGACAGCTCGGTGAACGACTCGATGACGTTGAAGTTGCAGAGCGGACTCACTTCAAAGAAGGTCATGCCGTTCTTCTCAGCGTACGCTCTCGCCTGCTCAGTGGGAACCTGACGCTTAAACGCCAAGTGCAGACGATTCCCCACCAGAATCCGCGGCACTCCGGGAGCGTGCTGCACACACACAGCACAGACATATCATTAATATTTCTATATAAAAAACACAGAAAGAAACAAAGAAGAAATATAGATAAAAAAGGCAAAAAAAAAACTAAGTTTAAATAAAAAAAAAGATATATATAAAAAAGATAAAAAGACAAATATAAAAGAAAGAAGACCAGAATGGGAAAAAAAAAGATTCAATTAAAGAAATAAACAAAGATGCAAAGAAGAAACAAACCTAAGAAATAAGAATAATAAAAAAGAAACAAAAAAATGATAAAAAGACAAAAGGAAAACCAACATAAAGGACAGAATATAAAAAATAAAGATAAAAATAGAATGAAATGAATAAAAGAAGAAAGATGACAAGAAAGAGTAACAGCAAAAGAAGCTTTAAGCAATACAAACAGACAGACAGACAGACAGACAGGGTTCTGCAGCTGCACAGCTGGACTGCGTTTTACTTATTCAGCACTTCTGTGTCTTACTGGTGATCTAACATCTACTGGGAAAAGAGCAATAACCAGCCTCTCACTCTCTCACTGCTCCTCTTCTCACTCTCGCAGTGTGTGTGTGTGTGTGTGTGTGTGTGTGTGTGTGTGTGTGTGTGAATGGCTACAGTCCAGTAGCAGAATGTCGGGGAGGTGGAGCAGGAAAAAGAAATCTTCATCCAGAAGCAGAGGCCAAAAATACCAGCCCAAATCTCTCCCCACGGAAAATACCCCAATACACACACACACACACCAGCATATACAGGGGACATAGAAAACTGCATTTCCATATGTGTACAGCTTTGTGTGTGTGTGTGTGTGTGTGTGTAAAGTAAAACGCATCCGCTCTGGCCATGTTCCACAGTGTGAGCAGCAGCAGCAGCAGCAGGAAGGGGGTGGGTGGTGGTGGGCTTCCATTCTGCTCATCAGCAGCTCAGCCTCGCTGCTGGCTTTAAAGCTCATATCTACACCATGTGGACAAAAGTATTGGGACACCTGATCACTCACTGTTTCTGCTGTAATTAATGATTTTAAAAAGAGTTTATTCTGCTTTTCTTTTGAGTTACTGCCTCTACTGTCTAGAAAATACGTTTCACTAAATTCTGGAGCACTGCTGTGAGCATCTGATTGTATTCAGTAACAAGAGATGAACGTTTGTGAGGTAAAATCCTTTCAAAACTATAAGATGAAGCTCCATCATTCCAGTATACTCCAACCTATGCTTGACATTAGACATCGGGTCAACAGGTTCATGTTTATCTGCTCAAGATGATCCTATTCTTTAGGCAGTATTTCTCAACTTGGACAAGAAAAGCAGTATGTGTGCATGCTTCTCTTTTATGTGGGGGTCCTCTGTGATTTTATTCCCATCTGTATCGACCAAATGTGTTTTTCTCAGACGTCCTCTGAGAAAATTACAGGCTGAATTATCTACTGTTTTTCGCTGAAGTCTTTTCTGTGGTAATTTTAGTCCCATCCGGACACACATCTCTGAGTTTAGTCACCTCACCTTTAATAAAATCGCTATTTGTCCACTGCCGCGCACTGTAATTACACTTCAGACACGTTTCCACGGAGATCCACGTAAAAACACAACAGCGAGTGGAAATGGAGGAGCTACTGATCATGAGGTCATGTGACTGAGAAAGCCTAAAAACGTACTGGTCCTCCTGTTTTTTCAATTGCAGTCCGGATGCAGGAGTTTTATCACTCTGTAGAAGTGAGAAATATTTTTCACAGACGTCCCCCTGAGAAACTAATCCCATCCGGACAGGGCTGATGTCAGTAAAGGGTGCAACTTAAGCCTGATCCGTAGGGGACTAACTTTCAGCGAAAAATAGTAGATAATTCAGCCTGTAATTTTCTTAGAGGAAATCTGAGAAAAACACATATAGATGGTCAATCAGGACAGAAATTATATCAAAGAGGACCACCCATAAAAGAGAAAATTTACTCCAAGACCCCCTGAGAAACTAATCCTATCCGGATAGGGCTTTAAAGTAGATGAATCAAGAATTCATTAGACAGGGTGACCATATAAAATGTAAAACGATTGTCCTTAAGATGAGCCTTAACCCCAACTTGAACTTCTGTAAGAATATTATGGTCCTGAAAATGTACAAAACAAGACACCGTTGCAGGACAGCTGTGGAGCTGCTCTAATCCCCAGCATCAGCCTCTTACCTCATCAATTTCTCTAATCCAGCGGTCAATCCCGTCGAATGACCAGCGATTTGTGATGTCATAGACCAGCAGGATCCCCTGTGCAGAACAAACAAATAACAGCCATTGTTTCCCCACATCCTGCTCCCGCAAAAAAGCCATAAACTATACAAGCAGGACAGAGACCGCCGCCGCTCTCAACTACAGGAAACCAGAGACGAGACTTTCCATCCAGAGAGCTTCAGCTGATCACACTGTCCAGCTGAGCAGCACTGCTTTCTGCAGCAGAGCATCAGAGGCAAATCCATAAAAAGCCATTCGTCATTTCATTTTTATTTTCATACTGGCATTTCATGTTTGTGTTCAAGTAAAAACCTAAATTAAAAAAATAAATAAAACTCAAACTTTACTTTGGCTTTTGCTTTGTGTTTCTTCCTTACTGCATGAAGGAAAAAAAAAAGGTATATGCATCTTCATTTCATTTCAGCTTTTCCAGTCACATTGCCCACGATAAAGAGAACAACTAGGGGTGAAGTGATTACTCGAGTAATTTGATCAAAGAAATGATCGATTAATTTTCTTTGCCTCGAGGAATCATTTAATTAATTAATACGTAAATAACAACAACAAAAAAAAACATTTTTAATACTTTAGTTGTCATAGTTATTCCACAGTATTTCAAGTGTTTCTGAAAACATCCCCTGTTCACCGACTTCGTGGGAAAAGAATGCAGCTGGCTTATCCAATCCATGTGTATGCCTCTATTATTGTTTTTTTTTCACTATATTTAATACTTAGAATACAAGAAATGTAAGTATTAAAAATTTAAATAATTCAGTTGAAATAAATTAATTGATTAAATGATTAATTATTAAATTATTGCTTGCAGTGTTTGTCTATTTTGTGTTTTATTTATTTCTATTTGTGTTAGCAATGTGGAAAAGTATGTTGTAAATTGAAAAATTAAACCAATTGGTCATTTATTATTAAGTGAAATCTCTTGTTTTATCTTGTGTATTTTTGAATTGCTTTTTAGGCAAGCAAATAAGTTTTATCCGATTAGTAGATTAATCGAATCGTTTTTTCAGTAGAGTACTCGATTACTAAAATAATTGATAGCTGCAGCCCTAATAACAACATATTCTATCATATCACACAGCATCTCTTTTACTGAATATGGTCCCGCTGTGCTGTTAACTTGCGGCTACTGAGGCTGGTAACTCTGATGAACTTATCCTGTACAACAGAAGAAACTCTTGCTCTTCCCTTCCTCCATTCAACATTTTTGATGGTCTTTAAAAGTATCCTCAAGTGCAGTTACTGCAAAGTTCTTTATTTATTATCTTTAATTATTTTGTTTATTTACTTAGTTGTGGTATAAGTTGGTGATTATCCTGGTGTTACTAGGTGGTTGCTGTGGTACTGATGGGTAGGTGCTCTGGGATTACTAGGTGGTTGCATTATATGCTCAATTCTATTAAAACTGGCCAAAATAACTTATTTTTCTTTTTACTATAATAAGTAGAGTGACCATAAAAAGAAGTGACCATTTTGGGAATAGTTAGCCTTGTTAAGACTGGTGACAGCACACTACACTAAAGTGTAAAGTACACACGAGTGAACTCTGTCGTGAGAAACTCTTAATGGTTATGAAGGCGGTTGTGTAATGTTGATGAATAAACAAAGGACAGCAGGGTGTGGCAGTGCACTGATCACAGTCGCTTCACTGTGGGTCACTGTGGGACATATGAGACAGAAACCAGCTCTGTGCTGATCATCCTCACCTGTGCCCCTCTGGAGTAGGAACGGAAGATGGTGCAGAAGCGGCCCTGTCCCGAAGTGTCCCTGTAAATCACACAAACACAAACACACACACACAGAGAGAAACAAGTTAGAACAGAGATCAGAACCTGGCTCAGAACTTTCTCTCATCAAACATGCCTGCTGCTGCTGCTAAACAGCTGCTTTTATAGACCAACGTCAGAACGTTCCGGATGCAGTACAGATCTGTAGGCTAACTCAAAAACAACGTGACTCAGCTGTGACATCATCGCCTGGAAAAACTGGTTTAATCACCTTTACAGCTCCAATCAGACTGGAGAACACAGTTGAACACAGTTAAATACTGTACGTGTAGCTGTAGAGTCACAGAGACCCCAAGCCATGCCTGCATTTCTTTACCAATCAGAGAGATGATCAGAGACAGCAGGTAGAGATTACCTGCAGTAGATATGGGGAAACGCCACATACCTTTTTTTTGCATACTATAAGGCGTACTTAAAATCCTTTATTTGTCCCAAAAATCATCAATGCACCATTTAACCCAATGTATGAATTTTACAGGTCAAGTATTACCAAGCAGTAAAGCCACTCCACTAAAGTACAGCGTTTTACAGGAGTATCAGTTTAGTTCTCCAGCACCGGTGCTGGAGTATTAGCAGCATTAGCTGCTAAAAGCGTTTTCCCCGTGGCAAAGAGGTGAGTATTATTGTCATGAAGCGCCTGCTGCTAACCCTGGCTAGCACTGCTCAAACAGCATTAGCATTACCCGCTAACTTTGCTCGCTATTTCACCGCTCAAAGGTGAGTATTATCGGCCTAAAAGTACCTGCTGCTAACCCCGGCTAGCACTGCTGGAGAAGCATTAGCATTACCCACTAACCGTGCTCCCTATTTCACCGTTCAAAGGGGCGTATTATCAGTCTGTAGCCTGCTCCTAACCCTGGCTAGCACAGTTAGCTGCTAATGCTAATGCTCCAGTCTCAGTGCTGGAGAAGTTAAGGAATCTAAGCTTACTGTAAATAAAAGAAAGTGCTTTACTCACCCAAAAAACAGTTTTCAGTTTGGAGTCACATTGCTCAGTTAGTTATTTTTCTCTTAAAAATTGCAAAAGCAAAGAACCGCAGTGTTGGGGATATGAATGAAGTACACTAAGATTAAAAAGTGTACAGAACAGAAGCTGCAGACCTCGGACCCTGTCTGTGTCCCAAATGCACATTAATGTATTAAAATAGTGTGCCTCTATTAAAAGTCAATATAGTATACAAGTGTCTGGCTATTTCAACACAAACACATTTGTATAACTGATAAATTAGACATATATTAATCGATTAAAGCAAAAAAATAAATAAATAATCATGCATTGTGTTGCTTTACTTTGCCATCAGCAGCCAGAGTCTGAGAAAGCACTCCCAGGTGATCTTTGTCAGCACAGGCTTCTGCTGACTGATGTGTATCAGAGCTGGGGATCCGGCACTTTCCTCTGAGCGCATCAGTTGCTTAGTGATGCAGCATCAGTGGGAGCTGAAAAGATTGCTGATTTCACATGTATCGGTAGAAGCATGCACTAATCATTACTCTCAGAGTTTTCAAAGCATTTCAAGTGAAATAGGGAGTCCTACTGAGTGGACTTTTTAGCCAAAATTCTAAACTAGTTAACTGGGTAGCTACTGGCCTTTCATTTCCTTCAATATCCTATAAACTCATGCTGATGCTAACACTCCTGTCATTTGTCTTCATATTTAACAGCTCTAATAGCGTGGAGTGTAAAATGGTGCCTTCCTCTGCCCCAGAGACTGCGTGAACACTTTTACAGCTGAAGAACTCCTGCCTCCCTGCGGGTTCTGTGTTCCAGGCTTCCTGTGTAAATGGCATGAGGCAGCGTTCCTGAGCACTCACCATTAATTCTGACATCTAGAAGTAGCAGTTCCGGCTGTTATGCTCTTAAGCTAACTCTGTGTACGACCCTTTCATTTTACACCGCTAATAATGTGTACTGCATTATAGAGAGAGAGAGAGAGAGAGCGGTAGGCAGGCTGTCGGCTGTCTGATGGAACCAGGCAGCGGCTGATTGATAGAAGCTGGAATCTGCGTGTCCATTTACTGAGTATAATTGCAGCTGTTGTCTGATAAAAGCCTGAAAAGGCTGCTGTGAAGTATTTGACTCATCGCTGTGGGTAAACCGCTCATTTCTGTAGTCCTGCTTTTGCTTTTAGTAGCTCCTGAATTACCTTACATACTGAAAAACCAAAGAGAAGAACAGAAAGAAAGCCAGAACTCTAGACAACAGAGCTGCATCACCAAAAACACTCCACTTCTCTTTGCTTTCAGAAAGATAGGAGCATTAGCATTAGCAAAAATTAGCGAGGGCTGCATGATATTGGGAAAAAATAATTGCAAATGTTCTTTTTTCAAAGATATAGATCACGATATTAAACAATGCAGGGCACATGATGTCACCAGCCCCGCCTCCACTCCACTGTCTCGCTTCCCGATCGATCAAGAGCTGAGTCAGTGCCGAGCACAACTCAAACCCCGAGGAAAACAGCAAAACAACAGTAATCGACCCTTTAATTAGGTATTTAAATGGCTAAATATGAATGTTTTTCTGGGATTAAAAGCATGAATTGAAAAGCTGTAACTAGAAATATCTGCGCTGCAAAACTGTGCTGGACTGAGGTGCACAGCTTTCCACACGTGCCCAACCATGTGGATAGAGGCCATGCATGCGATTACCTTGTGTTTCCTCCTGCCCCCCCCTCCCCGCTCACGCTTCTCAGGCAGAAGCATCCTGTCACTTATTCAGACACAGAGACAGCGCTGTGTATTTACTTCTTATGTAAAGAATAAAATAAGAAAAACATTGCAACATGACGTGTTTGATTTAATTGCCTTAGATGACATCGCACTTCCTGTGATGACTATGCTTAAACCATATATTGTGCAGCCCTAGTGTTAACCTTCATAGTTGATGTAGTTTAAAGTTTAGGTCATGGGGCTGGACGATATGACTAAAACTGATATGCATTCTGATATGTTTAAGGAAAATGGCGATGTATGATACGATATATAAAACATTATACTTTAAGATTCAGCATTTTAACTAGGAATCGACAAAACATGCTAACAATATTCACTAAATAATTCATTACGGATTCAGAAACTGTATTAATAACTGAATCATAGAACGTAACATGTTCAATAGGTTACGTAGGACTTTTTTCAATATTCTGCATAGCTAGTCCAACCTCACACTAGCAACTAAAGCAAAGAATGGTTTTACAGACAAAGCCACACTTGAAATATGGTCAGCCTCTCGCTGTGTAAAATTAAGATCCAAATATTCCGCAGTGGAACGACGTGCCAGCCATGCTATGCTATCTGCTGGAGGGGAAAATAATGCGCTGTTTATATGCGGGGGAGTAAACACACTCAGATAAGATAGGAATTAAACAGGGCTGCCCCACAGCTGAGGACCACACAGTGGAAAGGTGATATGAATCACACATGCCTGGACTGGTCTACTGTTCTCCACCTAAAACCTCCACCAAACGGAGCATGAGGAACCTATTCGCATGATTTCATCACTCACTGACTGCTGAGTGAATGCACCAGGTTTTAATCATTATCAGCATTATCTGTATTTCTATGTAAAGGCCTGATGAAAGTTACGGTTCAGAGATTGATCAAGGCACGCCCAGAAGGTGTAAATGTTCCAAAAACAATGGCAATCTATTTTATTATTATTATATAAACTGAACAACTTGGGTGTGACAGTGCTTCATGGAGAATGCGCATCCTATTGATCCTATTCTAATGCAAACTGCACTATTTGAGCCACCAAGGACCAGTCTGCTTGCTTGCATGTTCATACAATGAAAGGGGTGGGATTTACATATTAGGCAGCAAGTGAACAGTCAGTTCCTGATGATGTTGTGTTAAATCTGAGACACATTGACTAAGTTTGTGATGTTCAGACAAAAAAAAAAAGTGTTTTGAATAGGCCTTGTCTTGAGGGTTGTCTTAAGCTTTGAGGACAACCAAAGAACCAGCCACAGGTTCAATGCCCAAGGGCCATTGATGGTCATGGAGGTCCCACTTCCATGCTTCATGAATTACAGGATCTTAAATGATCTGTCCACCACAAGACACCTTGTGAGGTCTTGTTAAGTCCATGCCTCAACAGGTCAGAACATTGAAGACACTAATTCATGACCCCTAAAGTGACTCAAATCTGATTCTTTGCTCAATGTGGCTCAGATCTGATTTATTTTCATGGCCGTGTGAACATGCCAATTTGAGTCAATTCCATATGTGGTCCTAAACCGGATTCGTATCGTATCCATGGACATGCGACATGAATGTGAATGGTCAAATCATGTGGAATTCATATATCATTTTTGCTTTTACGCATGCACCACATGCTTTTCTCTAATACCCACACGTCTCTTGGTGCAGCTGTGCAACTATAGCTGCAAAAACAGCAAAAGCAAGCCACCTGGCTTTAGGAGTCTTGCCCAGTGACTCTTATTGGTGTAGCGCAGCATTCGGTCACCCAGGACGGCAAATGAACTGCCATTCAACAATGTAGACAAGTCGATTTTTGGCAGAACCCCAGTTCTTTCTTCTTCTGGATTGTTTAAAGACTGATTCAACTTCCAGTAATTGGTCTGAGAGTCAGACCAATGGCGTAATAGATCTGGATTGAGACAACCTCTTTTTGTTAGATCAAACTCTGGTGTTTTGCTCCAGACAGTGGTTCGCAGCCCATTTCATGCTTGCTACTTTAGTTAGGACCCAAACTGAAGCTGAAGCTGAAAAAAGTGTGAAAAAGCTCCTTTAATGTAGTTGTTTTCTCAATATTAAAGTGCAATTACTGTATTCAGACCTGCTTACGATGAGTCCAGTTTAACCACACTAAAAAGTTGTCATATTTAAGCAGTATACTCACCATAATTCTAACTTTACTCTCCTTCCATCCAGCAGGATAGTGGTGGTCTTGTAGTCGATTCCTAAAAAAGAAAGAGAAGAAACACAGAGAGAGAAATAAATAAGTGATAAATAAAATAAAGAACTAAAACGATACAATAAGAAGAAGCTTGCTTTCTGGATTTCAGCAGATCAGAACAGGCAGGCTGTTTTCCAGCTGACACACTTCAACTTAAACATGAAAGTTTAAGTGCTACTCTGTCCAGGGACTCTAATGGCCTCCTCCCTACCCCCCATTTCTGAAGCACTTAGGCTAATTTTATTAGTTTAAAGGCTTCCTGTCATGAGCAGCCTCTTAAATTGAGAAAAATCAGCAGTTCTGAGATCTCTGAGGGTGAGTCTGCATGTTCCTTACGGACCAGACAACAGGACAACCCTGGTGACAGCAGAGAGGAGGTTACCAGCTGGTACTGAATGATTTAATTACGGATGCGCCGATCTGATATTGGGATTAGATATCAGCCCAGACACTACACAAATTAGCTGGATAGGGTATCAGATAGTTAGACCAATCTATGAGACTGATCTGAGTTCAGTGAAGCCAATGCCTGCACGAAGGCCAGCCACACCCTATATACTCTAGCTCTATGTTTATGTCTATGTCTTTAGGTCTAGGTGTAACACACATATTGTAGCAAAGACTCCCGCTGTCTTTTAATCTCTCGCTCACTCTTGCACTCTATACCCTGAGAAATTATAATACAGTAAGTGTGTCAGAAGTGAACCACAAGTAAACCACACTATACTATTATTACTGTCTCCCTTCCAAAAATACAGGGAAATACCAGCATTTAAAAAAAAATCATGATTATAATACATTTTTAAGTGATTGCAACCACTAAAATAAATATAACTGAATCAAATGCTGATATATTTCTTAAAAAGAACTATTAAAATCTTAATTGCATGCAGCAATATGCTAAGAGAAAAGATTTAGAGCTTGTGCACAAGAAATTACTCCACACAGTGGTTATACTAAATGCACAAGGTAAAACTGTAGTGATAAATATTGGTTGTCAATTTTTGTGAAACTGACACCAATAAATCTAAAATCCAGAAAAAAGTCAGAAACTTCACAAACAAAAGGTATGTACAGCAAATAGTAAAATAAGAATTTTGTGATAAAGTAGTGCTCCATGGTATGACAAAAAATGTACATCATGGTATTTTTCAAGATTTTATAGGTTTCACTGTATTTTTATTTTATTTTATTTTATATTTTTTGTATGACTGGACTTTAATATAGGTTTGACTTACTCTACAGTTAGGAGTACATATATTTTAAAACATTAAGGCTTTAAATTAAGACTTTGATTAATATTGGGTTTACTTTGTCCCACAAAATTACACAAGATATGAAGAAACCAGACTTTATTATCAGAAAAACAGCGGGAGAATGTAAACAATAGATCTTTAAAAAGAGATACGCCAACAATTTGAACACAACTTCCTTTACAAAATATACTACATATTTTGAATAGTTCCATCCATTCATAGTTGAAGCCATTAGAGGAATTGCAGTATTAAATATCAACCACAAATACCTTCTTTCTCCAATTAACAAATATATTAAATTCAGTGTGCATTAATATCATCCTTCAAGCTACAGTAGCAATACATTTAAAAGGGCTATAGTTAGAGCTCACCTCTTATCCTTGAGTTTTAGGGAGTTTTATCACTTTCTAATTTCCCCTACGGTATACCATATGAACCAGTATACCGCTTAGAACTAAGTCAAAGTTTTTGGGTAATATTATTGTATCTGCTGAAGTGTAACATTCCTAATTACTAATCGCTTGACATGTTCAATCACTGATGTCTGGAAAAAAAATCTCGTGAAAAATCCTGAAGAATAACACAATATACAGTATATCACAAAATGACAAAATATCGCAATGTCAATTTTTTCCAATATTGTGCATCCCTAATCAGAGCTGAACTCGAACACCAAAAGAGGTTATCCAGACCCACACTGCTTCAAAAGCAGACTGGCCCATTACGCATTCAAACACCTAGGCTTTGTAGAGATAATTACAATCTGCATGTGTCTGATGTGTTTAAAGCTCTAGACGACATGAATAAGAATATATGCGGTCGGCTGCTGAACAGCTGCTCCGGACCCTTTTTAAACCTGCTTTGCATTTTAATGGCCACTCAACAGAAGACCATTGTGTACGTCCTTAAAAAAAAAGAGAACATGGCACTGTAATAAGTGAAATATCCTCATTTCTAACTGTCAGATTGTCATTTTGTTCTTGAATAAAAATCAGATCACCTTCAGAGCTGGCAGCCCATAATAATACGGGCATCTAGCAGGCCTCCAAAGCTGCCAGGCTTATTTGTTTACAAAGATGCAGCAGGAAACCTGCAGGTCCTGCAACCGCCACCGCCACCACTGCTGCTGCGTACCGGACCGGTCTTGGCCGACATCCACAGTGTTCACTTCCAAGAAGGTTTTATTTTAAGGTGCTTCGTAAAGCTTTGATGATCTATTGACAGAACATGATGGCTGAGAGCGAGCATGGGGGGGTGGTTTAGTACTGGTGATGGGGGTGGTGGGGGTTGGGACGAGAGAGGCACATTTGCTCCAACAGAAGCCTGGTGAGAGAGAGGGAGAGAGAGGGATAGAGAGATAGAGAGAGGCCTGCAGGCTCTGCCTATCCTCCATAATTTAAACATGAACAAGAGTGTCTAATGAGGAGGAAATGGTATCTCCGCCACTTGGACTCAATCTCTAAAGCCAGAGACAGAAGAGGACGAGGGGAGGAAGGGAGGGGCGTTTGGCAGTGGTTCACTCTGTTCATCACCACCCTCTTCCTAAAAAACAAAGGATAATTGGACTGATCTGTTTTTGAGGCCCAAAAATAGCAGTATTAATAAAAAAAATGTCTCGTCCAAACCTCAATCTGTCCCACTTAGGATACAATGTCCTGTCTAAAGATTAGCTATTAAACTACTCTCTACTCTTAAAAATCTACATTAAAACCTACACAAAAAAATAGTAGCGATGGGTGATAAGGCACAAAAATAATATCGCAATATTTCAGGATACCTTTGTGATAATATTCTCGGCAAAAGAGCAAAACACTAAAATATTTATTTAATTTCAAGAGTATACAACAGAAATAACAAAAGTGTTAGTTTTCAGACAGACAGTAGAAAAAAAAATGTTAACTTTCTACTTTGTCTATTTTGTAAACTACAGTAACATACCAATACCCTGATTTTGTATAAAATAATAAAATACAACCAAAAATGATGTAACAAACATAACATACTGTACAAACATCTTCTCAAAACTAAAGTGCAGACTATTTAGTGGCACACAAGCTGTAAACATGTAAAAGTATACAAAAAACAGCCTTAAAATATCACAGTAAATATCAAAACAAACACAAAACAAACTGCTTTTCAGACAGAACACCACTATCACCACAATAT
Organism: Astyanax mexicanus; assembly: GCF_023375975.1. Classification (NCBI taxonomy): domain Eukaryota; kingdom Metazoa; phylum Chordata; class Actinopteri; order Characiformes; family Acestrorhamphidae; genus Astyanax; species Astyanax mexicanus. Next base: position 4,390,985 of record NC_064426.1, read on the forward strand.
GTATTTTTTTATTGTTTCAGAATTTATGACAATAGTATTGTGTACAATATGATATGACACCCCTGACTTACAGCCCGACTGACCGAGTGCCTGACAGACCGACCAACCAACCGTCTTACAGACCGACCAACTGACCATATTACAGATCGACCAACTGACCGTCTGACAAACCGAACAACTGATAGACTAACGAACTGACTGCCTGACAGACTTACAGACAGACCAATCAACCAACACAGACCGACCAGATGACAGGCCGACTGACCAACAGACCAACCGACTGAAAGACCAATAGGACTGTCGCCTTACAGACTGACCTACTGACAGACCGTCCAATGTGACACCCCGGAGGCAGTAAGGGTTTTGGTCAAAGCTCAAAGTCCCACCAGTGGGTTTTACAGGTGCCACAAAAAATTTAAATAAATAGTTGTCTCTCTTCTACTTATAATTTTCAGACTGGCCGTGCTCTGTAAAAAAATTAAAATCATGCAGTTTTGGGTCTTTACCTCGGGTAAAGTGAGGGCAGTGTCACTTGCCATTCACAAAAGGGGCTTCCAATAAAAAATGTTGTAACCAGTGAGTCACCAGTGCCCAATAATTTCATGTACTATTTTGTGGAGACCCCTTCTAATGAATTCATTCACCTAATTTAAGTTGCACCCATTGCTGACACAGACAGTATCGGCCACCACTACTCGTTTTTTCTCAATGTGTATTTTAACCACTACACACTGTCTGAAGCAAACCTCCAGCATTCTAATTCTGTAGACTCAATTTCTAAACCTGTCACACAGACCTCCTGTGATCTAAAAAAAGTCAGAAAATCAAAAGGAAGGATTCAGCAGTCACAGAGTTCTGCAGAGCAGAGTGTGGCTGTAGTAAAGTGTGTGATCGCAGAGGTGCAGGAGGAAACACACAGTTAGGCCTCCGGCTTAGAAACCCTGACAATCTGGTTTAACTGACGCCTTCGCTGCAGGTGCACTCCAACACCCGCACACAATCAAACACCTCACAACAAACAGAACAAAAGGCCTACAGGACAACCTGTGCTAGTGCTGGTCTATAGGAATCTATATAGAATCTTGTCTGTTTTTTAGTTTACTCATCATTTGGACCCTGTGACTGTTTTAACCACTCTGTACATAATGCTCTAAAATACTACTAGGAATAAACTCTTATTTAACAAATAAATTTGCTGTAAAATCCTCATTTTAGATAAACATGTTTTTCATTGGGCAATGATATAAAACCAGTATACCAGGACAGGTTTTCCAGAGCAGTGTTGTCTTTTAAATTCTTTAAATATGGAATAAAATCAAAATTAAAATATATTATTATTTCTAGACTGTAATAGTGTGAAACTTTTAAGATGCCATGGTTAAAAAAGTGGCTGAACATAAAAAAGATTAAAAAAAACGAGAGATAGAGGGTGTGTTGTAAGTTATTTTGTTTTATGTAGTGCTGAAATTAAGCAGTAAAATGTACATTTTAAATCACCAAAAACAATGAAACTTTGTTCTCGTCCAATCCACTTCTATAAACACAACTAAATTACTACAGTTCCCACAATTCAACGCAGTTTACAAGTCCTGTTAAACAGTTTAAAGCTCAAGGTTGTAAATTATGTTCCATCACACCCCTGCTGTATACCATATATCTAAAAGTTTGTGGACACACTGCTTTTTTACTTGGAAAAATCTGAATAAAAGCTAAAGACATAAAGATCAACTCAAAACTGGAAAACACTGATGGGCACATACAGTACAAGTTAAGGCTACTGGGTCAAACACGTGTAAATTGGGATTTAAATGATATAACAGCTTATCTGAAGACTGTAATTAACAGATGATTCCTGATGCATGAAGCAAATTTCCTTTCACCGTTAAAATTTAATCAAACACACAACACACACACACAAACAGAAATACAAGCACCCACCAATGCATACACACAACCGGGTAACAATGAAAACCATTAGAAGAGATTTTTTAAAAAAGAGCCATTACTGCAGCCCCACGGTTCTGCTAAGTCATGCGTCATGATGCTGCATTCTGCTTTATTCTCTCTGGCAAGAAGAATCTGCTCCAGCCAAGCAAAAGATCTGCGTTCCCCCAGAGTTCTACACTCTTTAAATATTTACAGATGTGCTCTTTCAGTCAGACAGAAACACAGATCAATGGCTCGCAGAAGCCTGGGAGTAAACACGCAGCGATTCCACGCCTGGCCCTGATTTTAATGAAGGCTCAGGGATTTGAATCGCTCTCATCACTTCAGGACTCGCTTCTTTCCACAGTTCTGGAAAAAAACAGGCTTGGAGAAAACAAGCAGCTTTTAAACTCGAGCTGCTCTCAATGGACACGGTGTATAAAAAACATAGGATGACTACAACAATGAGGAGGAGCAGGAAGAGGAGCACGAAGACAAGCTGGAGAATATCCCTGTTATTCAATTATAACTATTACAATAGCCTGAATATTAGACATAAATTGATGCTTTGCAAGTCTTCTGAAATTATTTGAGATTTGATCTGCAACATCAAGACATTTTGAGCAGAACAGAAACTAACTAGTTGACTGTTGTTCATTTAAATAAAAACAATTTACATGTATATCTAACTGTTACAAGATTAACATCAATTTATGTTTTATTTATTTAGTATATTTAAATCTTTCTATACTCCAATTCCAAAATATTCCAAATTATTAAAAGTTTAATGCTCTTCAAAACATGTAATTACATAACACACAAATGAATTAAACTAATTTAATAAATATATATATAATAGTTCCTGACCATGTCATGTGTTTCTCAATAAATTTCTTAATGTCAACCTCACTAACACAAAAGGAACAGTAAAACAAAATTTATATTATCAAAAAAAATTATATATGAGAAAATTATAGTCTCATAATGTTAGCTTTTTCGCCCCATGTTTGCTAATTTAAATAATTATGGCAAAATATACTAAATATACACAGGCATTGTAGTTATCTTTTTATGAGCAGTTCAGTTTCTGTGAATAATCGATCATGCATTTCAATAATTGATAAATAATTAAACTTATAAAAAAATTCACCTGTTGCGGCCAGAACAAGTAAAATCCCTACAGGGCAGGGCAGGTTTCTACTGTTTACACTCTTCATTATTAAAGCTCAAATACCACTGACACAACAGAGTCAACAATTGAAAATATAACACGCCTCCAGCAACAATACAGCAACAAGTCAAGAGAGGTCAGTCAGTCACGTCACTGATTTTACACAGGTAAAGAAAGGGTGTTAAATGCACGACTTGTACGTAATGACATAATACATTATTTTTGGCAATCAATGTTTAAAATAATATAAAACCAATCTGGTTGCAGATAAATACATAAACTGTAAAATACAATGAAAAGGGATTAAAACTGAACTGGAGTAATGGATTAAGTTCCAAGTTCAATCCTTGCAGTGCGGTTGGCATTACACCTTTTTAATACTCATCTAAGAGCGTGAGTATTTATGACTGATTGAAACTCTACATTTCACATACACCACTAACTAACATTAAGGTTACACTGAAGCTCTTTCTGAAACCAGCCCCTCACACCAGACCACACATACTTCTACATACAAGCTTCACACCCAGAACACTCGAATCTTTTTTGCCCTATTTGTCAAACGCACAATCTTGAGGGACTGGCTATGACACAGCGTGGTGTTGCTCAACTACAGTTCAGTGCGCGGGTTTCACTGCTTACTTTCACTGATCAAAAAAGTGAAAATGATCTGAGCTCATGGAGAAAAACAGCCTCAAGTGTGACGAAAAAGTCTTTTGCTTTAAATAAAGGAATAAACTCGGTTCATCACCATGAATGTCTGCTTTACATCCAATGTAATAGTATGTAGCACCACAGAATCACATGACATCAAAGAGTTGTCTGGAAAAATTTAAACAGCAACATGACAATTGGGCAGAAGCATAGGAAATATTTCAAAATGTTAGTTTTAATCATTATAATAGACTTCTGCAATGGAATAAAAAAGCCCACCAGTTTTGTTCCTCAATGTCATCACATGACATTTGCTTGTGACATCACCACAAAGCCTCTTTAGACTGTTTTATGTGAGAAATAGTTACTGTGAAAGAGTCTTCATAGATCGTCCTACCAAGGACTGCAGCCTAGGGATTGGAACGCACCTACACAGATTGGATGGAATGAAGTCATGTGATAATACATGCTGTGGTATATTTTGATATTCGGCCAATACATGAATACAAACATTGAGGAACAGTATTAAAAGGGCCACTAAACACAGATTTGTGCTCCACACTTTGAAAAATGCTATAAAAAAAATAAGATGGGCACTGGGTGATGTATGGGTTTCCGGTTGAGAGTGTGCTGCCGATTGACTGCCCCGGCTCACCAGTGTGTGTTTGAGGGTTGGGTGTAAATGGTTGTGTGTAAAACATGATCCTAAAGTGACTAGAAAGGCACTAATTGATTGTGGTTCAATTTGTGTTTGGTTTAAACCCCGACCAATAAGTGCCAGTGTTGTACTGTGTCTTCAGAATGCACTGTTCAGATTGGATACACAGTACTCAGACTTTAACTTACAGTTTGATGTGAAAAAAAGCTATATATTGCTTTGCTTACAGTATTGCGATATGACTGTTACTTTTTATACTGATGGTTTCTTGCTAAATAAAAACAAGAATTGGTTTAAAATCTTTAAGATTTGATAATTCCTTTTCCATTACATCTACATTCCCCTCTATTTCAGCTCAGTTTGCCTACTTCTTGCATTACAATGGATTGTGTAGGCCTGCTTTAGTACTCTAATAAAATCATACTCCCTAATGTACAGGTCCAACTGGGAGAATGAAACCTGTACAACATTAAACTCATGTTACAGAACCCATTAGGCTTATATACTTTCTAAAAAGCCTGCTAAACACTGGTCTCCAAGTTGTAAAAGCCACAACAAAAGATAGCAGTGTAATCCAGCCAGCCAGACTGAACTTCAGCTTTGACTTCCATGTCAATGCCAGCATGAAGAACTGACTCACGGCATGAACGGGTAACCACATGTGTTTATGTTAGTGTCAAGGCCACATTACTTCTCCATGACTGATCTGCAGCCCCTTAAACAGGCCAGGCTTCAAGGCTGACCTTCTTCTGGACTGGAAAGTCAGAACAGTAAAGCGACTCAAGAACTGGAATTTAAAGAAACAGTCCAATGTTGTTGCTTTAAAAAAATAAAGTTGTTTTTTTTTCTGTAAAATATGTGGTACAGAAATATGAAACAGTCCATAATCACTTCCTGTAGGCTTCCACAGTCGTACGGAGCTATTAGATATTATGAAATATATAATAAAACTACAACGAAAATAAAAGGCACATTAAAAACGCATGCAACTGAACACGGCTGGGACTGTTTTACAACTCCTCTGTGGTATGAATGATGTGTTTCATAAATACACATAAATTCTTTCCATTTCCCCTCCTTTCAGGAGAAGGTACTGTGCCCAGAACGCTTGCTATCAAGCAAATGGGTAAACACAGATTGATGATGAAATATTTCAAATAAGTTTTAATGCATACAAGTATAAAATTTTAAAGTGCACACTATAGCAATTAAAGTAAAACACTGCATAACTGTTGTATAAATCCATAAAACTCTGCACATTTCAAGGGTTCTCCACTAATGGCAATGAATGGTTCAATATAGAACCATTAGGAACGCACAAAGATATTGTAATCGGATGATAATTTCTCTTTTAAGAAAAAAATCTATATAATCGGAATTGGCTGATTTGGCCAATGTTTTAAACTGATACTCGCTATTTACTGTATGCTGGGAAATAAAAAAAAACAAGTAGCAGCCACTGCATGTGCTACTTTAATAGCTTTATAATGTATTTTTATTAGTTTCAATACCAACCAATAATTAGTTTCAACCAATATCAAGAGAGTTGGTTGGAAACTAAAATGTAAAAACATAAATGTTATTTTTTTCTAAAATTATACTGGGGTGTCTGGTCTCTCTGTAGTTTATAAATGTGTATATTGGTATTGGTATTGGCGGACGTATACATGTGCAATATCAAATATCGGTCCAGAATTCCCACATCATGCCTCACTAAGATCCATGATATCTAAATGAAGGCAACTGTCAAAGACACCTTTGTTGAGGACAGTCTATGACCCTTTTTTGGAAATGTTTGACACACTGTTTATCGCTTCCGTTCCATACATTTCGCAGCAGTGGCACACTGCTAAGATTGCACTGAATATTCAGCAGCCAAAATGATTTGGCCCAAAATGGCAACAATAAACAATAGAACAATATTGTGCTTTGTTGGCATGTCTGCTGCTGCAAATGCTTAAGCCAAGTCAGCTCATCTAATATTACCATCCTAGCCCTGTACAGCTTGTATATTTCATCTGTAAATCAGGTTGTAAAGAGATAGTACCTTAACTTTGCCAATATAAATATTATACATCCATACAATAACTATGAACTAAGGTCAGTTCGGGTCCAATCTGCCCAGGAGAGTGCTCAAATATCCAACCAGAATAGTGCCAGAAGCTTGTTGACCAGGGTGGGGGAAGTTGAGCGTGGGTTAAAAAAATTCCTGAGGAAACACTGCTGTTAAAAGGGCTTCCCTTTAAACAGACCTTCTCTAAAAGTAGAACACCCCTCTTAATGGGTGTGTGTTGGCCTCCTAAGCTGTGTGTTAGGACTGCATGATTAATTACAGTTTTATCATCAGTGCTGATAACTTCAAACACGAGAACTACTCTTAAAAACAATGTTGGCTGGTGGTCCGATACTCCTAAATAGCCATGAGTTTTTTTGCAAAAAAAACATACTATACTTTATATACTGTTACTTTCATACTAAACATACTAAGACCCAAACTGTCACTTAGCTGAGATGAAATTGGTCAGGAATGAGAACACTACTGTCACTAACCCTAACCCTAACCCTAACCCTGACATTACCATGGACTGAGAGGCTTGTTGTCTAAGAAATGTGTCCATGCTCCACAGTCCATAACAGACCATTGGTCAGATGTCAGAATGATTGAGTAATGGTAGTTTAGCCACAATGACCAGAGGCATATCTGAAACCTCAAGAACACTGTATCAACTGTTAAGCATGATGGTGGAAGGATCACACTCCAAGGCTGCTTTGCTGTCAGTGGATGGAGAAATGAAGGAGGAGGACTACTTTAGTTAGACCATTGAAAATAGGACTCTGAAAATAGAAAACTGCGCTGTGTCAATGAGCCCCAAACGAAGGTTGGTGATAAAATGCATAAGGCAACATCCTTCTCAAAGGCTTGACCTTAATCTTATCGCAAGGATGTGGATTTCCCTAAAAAGTTGGGTCTATGCTAGAAAAAAGTAATTTAATTTAATTTAGCCAAAATCAAATATCCAACCAGACTTATGTGAGAAGCTTGTTGACAACTATCAACAGTGCCTGGTCAAGGGGCACATTGCTAAAAGGCATTTCACCAATTGTTAGATACTGTCCACTTACAATGTTGAACCTATGCTGATGTAAGGTATGATGGACGCTTACTCTTCCCCAGAATAAGAACCCAGAATAAGAACTGTTACAATATTTACTGCATCAATTTATCATAAAACATATGGACGTAAACTCCACAAAATCATCTGTCCCTTTGCTGCACTCAGTATTGGCCATTGTTTTTAGCACTAATGTGAATTATCTAATATGTTGACTTAAAATAAAAAAAAGTGTTATTTTATTTATACTTTGTTTATGTTGAATATTTTAATAAATATATACAGTTTAATTTCAGTGTCTTAATTCTTAAATTACTTTTTTAAAAGAATGTATTTGGATTATAATCCAAATTATACCCTTCCTATGTGGTTGACATGGTGTAGTTCACTGGTTGCTGTTACATAATAAATTAACCAGGAGCATAATATGGTTCTAAGGTAACAAAAATATAGTCTATTGCAATTCTTTCTGAGACACTATATTTTCCTAAGAAAGTGTGTGTGAGGTGTTTAAGAGTGTAAATGAACTTACCACTACTATAGGCGTATGGAGACTCTGCGGATCCATCCTGCAGGCTGTCCAGGATTTCTCCTTTCCCCACATCACTGTCTCCCACCAGCAGGAATTTTAGGAGATAGTCGTAGCTCTTCACCGGACTGCCCTGAGTACCCATTGTCGTTCGCATCAGAGCAACTGGTCAACTGGTAGCAGTTCAGTGTTTTAATAAGCGTCCCTGTAAAGCCAAAGCTGGCTACAGTGTGGAAAAAGTGACCGAATATTCGGCTTGGTGATCCGATTAAATCGACTGTCCAGCAAGGAACAAACAGCACTGATTAAAAAAAACGTGGCAAATGGTTATCCAGCTATTTTGGTGCAGATATGAACTATAAACTAGTCGAATAATCAAAATGTTAAGTTATCTAGTTGACTAATAATCGGGATACAAGTTTATGTACGCTAGCTAGTTAGCAGTGCTGAGCTCTACCTATGGCTGCAACGATTATTCAACTAACAATCTAATTGACAGAAGCTATAAAAATCTAAACATTTCACAGTCAGCTAGTTAGTTAGTTAATTAGTTACCTAAGTAAGTTAACTATCATCTGGGCGTTTAATATTCACATTTAACTGTTTCTGTCGTTTAGAAGTAATGATGAAACCTAGGAACATAAGCTGTATCAACTGAAAGCAGAGATAAGAATAACTAATCGGGGAAAATAATCGGCAGATTGGTTGAATAGCCAAATAATCATTAGTTGCAGCCCTATGAGTCAGAATACACAGGTTACTTAGTAAGTTAGCTAAATTAGCTTTTCTTCAGGGAGCCTGCGAACATAGTTAGACACTAAGTTTTAATCGATTATTAATTACCTAAATTAATCGAATAAAGTACTTAAATCTAGTAAAAATAAATGCCAACAATTGCCTTGTTTGTGTTAAACTAGCCAAGCTGCTTGCTAAACAGGTTTGTCATACTACATCATTGTTAGATAGCTAGCTAGACAACAAAAACCCCACACTTAAAACAAAGGAGGCTTAGAACATAAACAAATTACTTTTAGAAAAGTGTAAAATATCCTGTAACGTTACTCATTACGTATCTTCAGAAAGCCAAAAAGAAACAAATAAAGCTAAAAGAAAAAGTGTTCCAACCTTTCCCACGGAACCAGAACAGCAGCAGCTTCCCTGGTTCGTGTATTTAGTTAGCTAAGCTATGCTAAGCTAATAGCTTAGCCTAGCCAGGTAGCTAGCTAACCTAGCTTTCTAGCTAAGTGAAGTAGCTAAGCTAGCTAACTGTCAGGTATTCTGAAATCTTCTGGGATCTCCGTCTTTTTGTTTCCGAGCAGTAAAAAAACAGCACACTTCTGTATTAGTCCGGGTTAACAGTTTAGCGCGGGCTAAAACCAGCTAACTAAGCTAGCTACCTTAGCTTGCTAGCCTAGCCGGACCCAGGCCCTTCGCCCAGGCAACAAAGATCCAGAGCCTGGCAGCTCAGCTCCCCCAGAAGCATGTCCGCGGGGTCCTGCGCGGTTCTCCGGTCCGCTGCTGGCTGTATAAAAGTCTTCAGGGTAAAGCCAATTAATCTTCCGCTGTTTAAGGTCCGCCCGAGATTAATCAGCGCTCCTCAGTCCGCAGCTCTGCCCCCATACTCCGCTCCTGACTCGGATACCCTGCTGCTGATTCTCCGCTACTACTGCTACTAGTACTGCTGATACTGCTGCTGCTGCCGCTGTTGCTGCACTGTCACTGAGCGGCCAGCCGAGCCAGCCCACCAAAACAAACCCCACCTACATACACACACGTTCACACTCATACGTTCACACTCATACGTACACACACACACACACACACACACACTTCTGTGCTGCAACTATCCAACTATCAGAGTCTATCTATCTATCTATCTATCTGTCTGTCTGTCTGTCTGTCTGTCTGTCATGTCATGTCATGTCATGTCAAGTCAATACTTGTTGGACAACAATATGTAATTTAATCATCAGGGACTGATTTGGGAGTGACTTAGGAAGGCCCATATCTGCGCATCAGTGTCTGTCTGTCTGTCTGTGTGCCTATCTATCTATCTACCTGTCTGTCCGTCCGTCCGTCCGTTCATCCATCCATCCATCCATCCATCCATCCACACTTTCATGTTAATAGTCATGGGATAACAATATGTCATTTGATCATCAGGGAGTGGCTTGGGAACGCCCACATCTGTATAAGTTGTAAGGTGATATCTTGTGAGTGAGGCTAAACATAGGCCAATGTATGTTTATCTATCTATTAACCTGTATTTGACAGTCCATCTGTCTTTCCATTGATCCATCTAGCTGTCTGTCTTGATTTATCTGTCTCTGTCTATATATAAAATCATCTACCATGAGATGTAGGTACAGAAACTACCCAGATCTGTAGTATAGCTGTTATTACAGTTATACTACTGTTATAATCATATAGTCAGTTATTCTATTGTTGTTCTATTTGGGGTAAAAACACACAAACCCACCATCTTTATTTTTGGCTGTTACCGAATGCTGATGATGTGACAGCTGTGGGGGGTTAAGAGGCCAGCGAGAGGCTGGTGGTCCCGGTACTTTCAAAGAGACATTAAAGGATAATCCCCCTCCCCCAGAATAGATTAAAATGCAAATTGGTGTATATAGTCTTTGTGCCCACACGTCTAGATTACAGCAACATGAGGACCTCAGGGGACACGGGGGGACATCTGGACCCTCCGCTGTAATTCTGCTTCAGCTATTAAAACACGACACACACACACACATAACAAACAGTTCAATCAGGGAAGGCATAATTGTGTATAATCTTTTAATTGTAGCGTATTACTCATCTCCCAGTCTCAATTATCTGATAGGCTGGTCCGTGTATGATTAAACATTATGGCTGGAGATGTATAATTGTAGCTGACCTGTATACTATGAGCCATTAGCTAAACCCACATGGACAGATGCGCCGTGAATCCACTATAATCTATTTAACAGCATTAATGCAGGAATCAGCCACCACTACTGAACTCTGAACATTGAAATCTGTGTGTGTGTGTGTGTGTGTGTGTGTGAGTGTGTGTGTCTGTGTGCGCTGATGGCGTGTGTTCACCCTTTTCATCCAGCCTGAAGGTGAATCAGAATCAGCTGCTGTTTTCTCTGTGATTGAGCAACTATACAGAAGTGTCCATGTTTATCTGAAGGATGGCGAGTTTTTTTAGTCTAAATTGACATCAGAGATAGACAAAGTAAATAGTTTTAGAGTAAAGCCTTATGTCTCTAGAAATCTCAGATATCAACTATATAAAACATTTATTAGTAATTCTATCAGATCTACAGATATACAAAGACAAATTCCTGCAATTTTCACTAGTTATGCTGAATATTACAATTAATTTACATGGATTTTTAAACTCTAAACTACATTTCATTTTGAAAATGAAATGTTATTTCTTTATTTTCTACATTGGAGCAACTATTGTTCAGCACCTCTAGGAACTCCCAAGAGTGTGCAAATGAGCTACTTAGAAGAATCTAAAGTATAAAACATATATTTTTTTAACACTTTTTGTTTAGATTATTATGTATAATCTTCAATATTAAGTTTATAATGTAAAAAATGATCATAACAAAGAAAACACATTTAGAAGGTGTGAAAACTTTTGACAGGCATCTAGAATTACTTTTGTACTATTAGAAATTATAATAAATAAAATAATACAATTCTAGTTTTAGATATATGTATTTTGCTTATGTTGTCAATAGTTGGATATATTTCTAAGAATATATATAAAAAAAATGAAACTGCACATATTTAATTAGTCAATTTTGACCAAAAATATTATTTTAGATGACCATTTTAGCAAGGTATCGACATGCAAAATGAAATGCAAATTTCTACCAGTAAAAATTACACTAAAAGAGCTTTAATTTTAACTATTAAAAACAAATTACTGATTGAAGTGTAACCCTACACACATTTAAAAACACCCACATACAAACAACAGCTGATAAACACACCTCAATTAAATACTATAAATACTAGATTTAAAAAAGAAAATAGATTTCTAAAATTATTACCACAAATATTTTAATGCACATTACAACTAGCCAAAATTACATTAGAGATATATTTAATTAGTTTATACTAGCCAGAGTTCATTAACATGTGAAACAGGATTTTTTTTACTAGTCGGCATTTGTACTAAGTCAATTATTTTTCAATTTTGTCAATTTTGAACAATAAATAAATAAATAAATAAATTACACTAGAAGATCTTTCATTTTAACTAGTAAAAAATGAATTACTGCTTGCAATGTAACCCTGTACACATTTAAAACACCCACACACAAATAACAGCTGATAAACACACCTCAATTAAAAATACTGAATAACAAAATATGTAAAAGTCTCTTTTTAGTCAAAATTAAATCAAATGTAAATTTATTGTTAGTTCTCTCCATGATTAACAACATAGAAACATACAATCTGATCATTTGATTGGGTTTACGGATTACCACAGCTATAAAACATCTATCACCACTATGGCCCATGATTCTGAGATTCTGTGTGCTCTACTGGCCAAAAAATACACGGGTCAGTGAATCACTGTCTTATATAACAATATGCAGATTCACACATATAAACTGTACACAGACGAGACGGTGACCATCAGCCAGAGGAACACTTACAAACAGATAAAATGACTTTAGGCCAACAGAACCTCTGCTACAATACACTGATCATTAAAAAATGGCACATTTTAATCATGAAAAGTAGTAAAAACAATAAAAAAAAAAAAACATTTTTTTTATTTAAATTAATGTCTTAATTAGTCATTATTCTCTTTAATAAAAAAAAAAATAGTCACAATCTGAAATGTCAACATGTATTTAACACTATTTTACTACAGGATTTAATAAAAAGCTTTTTAAGTCAGTGCAGCTTCAGTTAGAAATACCTGAACAAGAGAGTCTCCACCCACACATAGAGCGTCATTAATTATTTATATATATATATATATAAAAAAAAAATCATTAATGTTAATTTCTGATAAATGAAAGCCTAAACGCAAAACGTCTTAAGATTAATATAAATAGTTTTAATTAATTTGGCTTAAGAATTAATTTATATTAAACTTAATTGATAGTAAAAAGTACCAGGCAAAAGTTTGGACACAACTTCTCATTCAAAGTCTTTCTTTATGTCTTTATTTAATTTATTTTCTACATTGTAGATTAATATTAAAACATTAAAACAATTAAGGGACACATATGGAATTACTGTATGTAGTAAACAGTAAAAAAAAGTGTTATTCCTCCACATTAATCCCCTGATCTAAACCTGATGAACTGAGATGGTGATTTGAGGTGATTTAATTGTGATGAGCTGGAGCTTCACAGCGTGAAGAAAAAAAAAGCAGCAGCTATTGTTCAGCACCTCCAGGAACTCCTTCTTTCTTCAAGACGCTGAGAAAACTATTCCAGGTGACTCTCCCTCATGAAGACACTGAGATTAAAATCTCACTACGAGTGTGCAGAACTTTCCTCAAAGAGAAATGTGCTACTTAGAAGAATCTAAAGTAGCTATAAAACATATTCTGCTTTGTTTAGCATGTGTTCCTGTATATCTTTAATATGGTCTTCAATATTAAATTTCCAATGTAAAAAAAATCACAAAAAGAGAGAAAAAACATTGAATGAGAAAATGAGATAAGGTGTGTCCAAACTTTTGACTGGAACTGTATTTAAGACACTTTTGGATAATATGGAATTGCTGATTTTAACCAAACAATAGTCAATTTAAATTTGATGTATAAAAATGACTTAAAAATGAAAAAACGATCAATATATAGTTAGCTACAGTTAGTGTGGAGTGTGTGTGTTTTTCCGTACCAAACATGTGCTATTCTCGCCCAGACACTCAATCAATCAATCAATACACTAATCCCCCACTCGTACCCCTCTGTCCCGCGGGTGGAGGCGGTGAGGGTGTGGTTCTGGCGGTGCTGTTGGTCCAGGTGGCGTTTTCTCACTGTGTGTTTTTTTTTTTTTGCTTCAGTCTGTTTTGGTGCTCTTCTGCCTCCAGGGGTAAACGAGCTCCCCTATGAAAAGCTTCTTGCACAGGGCGACCCACGAGTCCTTGGGGTAGCAGCTGTAAGTGGGTGTCCGGTAGCACTGCAGCACAGAGCTGAATTTCAGAGGGTTTATCTAAAGAGAAGAAAGAGAGAGAAAAGTGTAAAACAGTGAAACTGATTTATTTTCTAGGGCTGTCAGCATTTCCCTTAATGCATTACCATTATGTATTATGTACTAGACGTTGGGTGTCCTGTTGTGTTAGAAACAGACAAATCTGTCTGATGTTATAAAACGCAAAGCAGCTAAATTGAGCAACTGAGGCAACATGGTGCGTGAAGGAGAGCTGGTCATCAACCATAACACCCAGGTTACTAGCAACCTTTGTTGGGGAGATTTGAGATGGTTTGAGAGTGAGTCGATGGTTATGATATAAAGTTGTGTTGAAAGGCTTGTTATTAATTCAGAATAAGGTGATTACAGCTTTGTGAGCTAATGCACTTAACTTCAATCTGTACAAGCATCAATACACTCGTTTATGATGTTATTATAAGATAAAGTACGGCAAAAACAGACATCAACATGAATATCTATTTTAATATAATTATTATTTTTTTAAAATAATTTTATTTCAAAATTTTACCATTTTCTCCCCCTATCACTAGTAATGCCCCAACACACCAGGAGGGTGAAGACTAGCACATGCCTCCTCTGATACATGTGAAGTCAGACTCCGCCTTTTTTTTCGAGCTGCTGCTGATGCTGTAGCATTGCCGAGTAGCATCACAGCGCTAACGCTTGGAGGAAAGCGCAGCAACTCGGTTCCGATACATCAGCTCACAGACGCCCTGTGCTGCAGACATCACCCTAGGAGTAATGTGGGGAGAGAGTGCCATCTACCCACCCGGAGGGAGAAGTGCCGGCAGCTGATGGCAAAGCTGCAAGGGCAGGGGTAGAATATTTTTCTAGAGAAAATCTTTATTATTCTTGTAAACGATTGATAATATAAATACTGAATGTTTTACTTAGTTTTATGGCTGTAATCTTACCTCCATCCTCAAGTGCAGTGGAGTTCCAGGCTCTTCACTGAGCACCTGGAATTTAACTCCCTCTGAAAACACAGAAAAAAAGACTCAGACTCTGGAATGAGGTGGTACAGAAGTACAGCTGAGGCTTTCCAAACTAACTTGTGGTTGCACAACTTAAGTGGCTCTAGTTACCAGGCAGTTGCTAAGCTGGTGCTATGTGGTTCCTTTGGTGCTCCTAAGTGGTTGCTATAGTGTTGCTAGGTGGTTGTCTTGGTGTTTCAATGGTGGGTGTCATTACATTGATACCTTTTCAATGGGTCCTAGAAGGTTGTTATGGTATCGCTTTGATGCTGCTAAGCGATTCCTATGGTGTTGCTACTTGGATGATATGACACTGTTTGCCAAGTGGTTGCTAAGGTTTTCTATGTTACTTCAGAAGGTTACAAGGGGGTTGAGAGATGGTTGCTATGGTGTCTCACCACACTTTTTGAACCCTTCATATATCACAATCAAATCAGATTTAAGATGCTGAAGTGTTTTCAAGCGGTTGCTGTGGTACCCCATATGGTTGGTTGAGTGTTTCTAGTGTACTTGTATTATTGTGACATTTGAAAAATGGTCAAATATTTTGTACCCTTTTTATTCCTATTGTTAAAATGCAGCAAATTCCTTTGCTTTTTGGAAACCATGTGGATCAAAGAGCTGTGTACAGGCATCTGGAGTCTTATGTTGACATAAGATACAGACCAAAATCAGACAGAAAAAAAAAAATAATAATAATAATATAATGACACTGTAAAGACGCACAGCAACAACAACAAGACTTACCAGCCACTCTGTAGGGCCTGCAGAGCCGCAGCCCCATGGCGAACAGGGGGAAGGAGTTAATGAAGTCCACGCTGAGGTGAATTAGCCCCTGGAACATCACCACCACCAGACGCAGCTGCAACCACATCAAAACAACCCCATTCAGCATCAAACTGACCCACACACAACCTACTCGCCACGATCCGAGTAATTACTGGAGCAGGGATAAACGCTCATTTCCTAATCAGGAGTCTGATCCTCCTCAGTGTGGGTTTAAACCACTCACCAGAGTAAAGACCAGGTAGTACAGGGCAGTGGTGGGAAGCAGGAACAGCAGGATGGTGAAGAGCAGAGTACCGATGAACAGCTGAAAAAAGAGGGGAAAGAACATGATGATCTTGATCAAGAGATCAAAAGAAACCACAGGATTGATCACTTTTTGAAGTTTTTACTCTTTGATTTTGGTCCTCAAATTTTAATGTATGTAATGCTAAGCATTAAGGAAGCACAAAATATCGATATTGTGGTATATTGTATTGATATATTATGGATATGTGGCCACAAATATGGATATTTTTACTGAAACATAGGAGCTCTGAACTCCCTCCTATTAAGATTCACCCCAATTTGACTTACTACACTGTAAAAAAAATATTTTTATGACTTTGTATAAATAACCAAGTGTACAAGAATAATCTAGTATAGTCTAGATACTTAAGAATTTCACATAAAAAATATATATAATAAAATTGTATATGATAAAAAGATATGCACTACATATACATTGTTTGTTGTCAAATACATTTGTAAATTTTAGTCTAAATGCCAAAGTAAAATTTACATTGTTTTTGTAATTTTCTCTCTTTGTGAGAAGCAAAACTGAAAACTGCAAGTAAAAGGTCTTTTACAGGATCCACGCATGGCAGTGACGTCTCTCTTATTTTGTCTTTGATCCTTTATCTTGTTAATTGAATTAGGTTATTTTTTTACTGGTAAACGAAGCTGCGTTACTATATTGGGGCAAAACAATAAAACACTTTTAAATTGTTATAAAAACTTGTTGTTGCCTCATTTTACACCAAATGGAACTCTTTTCTTTCCTACGTTGATTCGCTTTCAACATTGCCGGCCTTTGGAGTGCTATAATAATTTGGATTGACTTATAATATTTTTTTTGTTTGTGTGTTGTCCTTGTATTTTTTTTTTTTTTTGTTTTGGGGTGGATGAAAATGTTTGGGGGAAAAAATGGGGAAAGATATTGTTTTCCACTGTCATGTAATTGTAACTGCTTTCGATCTTGCTCTAAAATATAATAAATAAATAAATAAATAAATAAAATATATATATATATTTTTGGAAAATTATATGCCATGTATTTTGTTACATTTAAATTTACTTGCTGTTTTAACGTGGATTTTTTTTTTCAGTAAATCCTAATCCACATTTTTTTTCAGTGTAAAGTTACTGCTTCATTACTCCAAATGGCGGTGTAGGGCTGCAACGATTCGACAATATTGGTTATTAAAATCTGTCCACTACAAATGTAATTGTCGACTAATCGTTAATTAGTTCAGCTGTTTCTATTGTTTTTAAAACTAGAGGATGTGGCAAAAAAAGTTTTTTAATCGACTAATCAAAAAAAATAATGATCAGATTAGTCGACTACCAAAATAATTATGATATAATTAAATGAATAGGGTTAATTAACCTGCGGTGAAGAATATTGTTGTTAAATTCTTTGAAACTGACAACAATTCATCCATAATTCTTGGTATTTACTTATTTAGGAGTATTTTATCCTCTTCAGTAACACAGATGCTGTGAAGCATCGTAGAGAATTGTCTTATATTGATTTACTGAGTATCGCAGAATCCCAGTATCGTTATATCATCATTATCGTGAGATAATGCCCTGTGTTTCCCACCGTAACTGAGCACAGCTGTAAGTCAGGATTTGGTTGTAAAGTTAAGAAACTTCCCATTAAAGCTTATCTTCACTATCAGGCGAATAAAAAGAGGTGGACAGTAAGTACCTGATCCAGGTCGTAGGAGCAGGAGTCCACACGCTGCCTTAGAACGTTCCACTTCTTACCCCGGAAAAGACGCCAGAGGGAAGACAGACCATAGATCTTCAGGTAGTAAAGCCTGTGAAAAAATAAGGCAGTTAAGACTTCTTAGAACTTTCAATTTAAAATTGTGCCCAGATACAAGCCTCTAGTTGGATGTACGTTTCCGGTTAAGAGTATGCTGTGCCTGATTGGCTGTGTGTGTAAATTGTTGTGTGTAAAACGTGATAGTAAAGTATCTTTGGGTGTCTTAAAAGTTTCTATATAAGTGTAACTTCATTTATTCATTAGTTCGTTCATTCATCCCTTTAAATATAGTGATTTGTTTTGTTGCTATTCTCATTCTATTAAACTAAAAAAAAAAAAAAAAACTATAAACTTGATAAAACTAAACTACATATCTTTATCTTTAACAAAGTAATTACAGTTATTTATAAGCTTTACTGTATAAATGCATGTAAAGGCATATAAATGCGTTTTTTTGTAAAGGAGTAAAATGAGTGGATGCTGCCCCCTGCTGGCTACAATATCACTTGCCATCACTGCATAATTACTACATGCATAAACAGGTACTCTTATTTTTAAAACTATGTACAATTTTAATAGTGTATGTGTGTAAATCTATATTTTAATACCCTTGATTTTGAAAAAAAAAAAGCAGCGAATAAGCAGGTATCCCAATTTATATAAGTATTGATAGACAATTGCTGTAAATCTGCTGCATTACTGCCCATGCTATGGTTGCTATGGTATTGCTAAGTTGTTGTTAGGTGCCTGCTATGGTGTTGCAAATTGATGCAAGTTGTAAATTGGTTACTATGGTATCCCAAAAGGTTGCAATATTGTAACTAAAGGGTTGCTAGGCGGTGGCCAGGCCCAGTCGGTTGACATGAAGGCGACGTGTGCTTGTTAGCCGTATGCTACAGTGTTGCAGGGTGATTGCTACAGTATCTGTGTTTCAACTGTATTTAAAGCCCAAAAGCTCTAGAAAATGTTTAGCAAAAATGTAAAAGAAATCGTTCTGTCCACAAACATATGGATCTAAAGTGTAGTTTTCTGTTTCTAAGCTTCTTACTTGTGTTAAGAATACAGGACAAGTTATAGCCGTGTCTCACCTGGCTCCGTATACATAAAAGCAGTAGATGTGGAAGGTCAGAAGTGCCACGATGTCCGACAGCACGGACAGGGCAAAGGTCAAACCCAGGCAGGCAGTCAGTCCAACATACCACAGGATCATCTCAATAAAGGGAGACATCAGACGGATGTAACCTGAGGACGCAAACAGGTGGGATAAGCTGCAGGACCACATGTACTAATGCTGTTCAATTGGCTAACAGTGCGATCATTAATTAGATCATTAAATAGCTTTAAACTGTAATTTGCTAAACGTTCCTTTATTTATTCCTTTATTTATTTATTTTTCATTTTCTGTTCCATTTTATGGATGGGTTAGCGATTCAAATCTGGTCTGCAGCAACTATAAATTGAAAACCTGGCTAGATAATTGATTAATTATTAAACAAATAAAATCTACTATTGCTCTACAAAGCAAAACAAAGCAAAATAGAGTCTGTTTTGTATCAGCAAATATAAACGTACTGATCCACAGATGAATGTGGTACAGGAAGAACCTCCCCAGCACCTGGTCCAGCGCCCGGTTCATCTTCAGACCAGCAGGAGCCCCCATGAGCCATTCCAACAGCTCCTGCAGCTCCTTAGCCACATGCTGAACCAAAACAGACACAGAAATAAAGAAAACAACTTCACTGTAAATTGATCGCCGGCTTCTGCTTTGTGAAACTGCTCCGATCAATTCAATTCAATTTAATTCAATTTTATTTATATACAGGGTTCATACATCTTTAACAAGGTAAAATTCAAGCACTTTTCAAGCATTTTCAAGTCCCATTTTCAAGTTTTTCCAGCACCTTTCAGCTGTGGTAAATTAATTATAATGGTGATACCTCAAAACTGCGATTATAATCACAGTTATTATTATAATCAATATATCACAAAACTATTCTCCACACTTCACAGCAACTATGCTGTTGAGAAATAAATATTTCTAAGTAAGTAAATAGCAGGAATTTTGGGTTTACTTGTGTCAGTTCACACAATTTAAGAAGAAATTAAAGCTTTTTTCTTTTACGCTCTGCAATTTTTTCTTTAAGTGAATTTATTTAGACAAAAAGTTATTTATTGTAACGTAAATATAGCTAGAATTTCAAGCATTTTCAAGGATTTTCTCCGAAATTCCAGCACTTTCCAGGCCTGGAAAACAGAATGTTAAGACTCAAGCATTTTCCAGGATTTCAAGCAGCCGTACGAACCCTGATATAGCGCTTTTTACAACAAAAGTTGTCACAAGCAGCTTTACAGAGAAAAACAGGTCCACGCCTCTTATGAGCAGCACCACAGAGATGCCAATTATTATGGTGACAAATCAAGACTCCTGTCAGTCAGAACAGAGATACACACTTCTCCTGTGCTGATATTGCTTCACAAACAAGCTCAAATAAGTATCACACTGTAATGTGAAATACTGTACTTACATCAGCAGCTGGCACCAGCGTGTTGGCGAGCTGGCTGATACGGTTCTCTCTGTAGAGCCAGGAGATGAGCAGCAGTCCCAGAGCTATGTCCACCAAGAAGGACACAAAAATGTTTGCCTTCCTACAGAGAGAAAACCACACCACACCAGTCCACAACACACCACACCAGTCCACAACACACCACAGCACTCCAGAATAAGCCTAGAATAATCCTGAAGCATGCATCTATGGTACCATTACTTCAATAACACGCACACAGAAATACACACTCAGAATTTAAAGGTTTGGAATTGCAGGTCATATTAGGATAATACTGTATTACAAAAAAATATATATATATATATATTATTTACTGCAGCACTTCAAACATCAACCAGACTGCATTTCCTGCAGTAACTGCGAGTGGGATTGCAGTGCTAATTCGTGGCTGGTTGCTAAGCTGTTGATAAAGTGTTACAATGGTACCCATGGTGCTTGCTATGTTATTGCTAAGCAGTTTCTAGGTGGTTGCTAAGGTGTTGATATGGCATCTGTGATGGTTGCAAAAGTGTGTTGCTAGGTGGTTGCTAAGTCACTGCTAAAGTGTGTTGCTAGGTGGTTGCTAAGTCACTGCTAAAGTGTGTTGCTAGGTGGTTGCTAAGTCACTGCTAAAGTGTGTTGCTAGGTGGTTGCTAAGTCACTGCTAAAGTGTGTTGCTAGGTGGTTGCTAAGTCACTGCTAAAGTGTGTTGCTAGGTGGTTGCTAAGTCACTGCTAAAGTGTGTTGCTAGGTGGTTGCTAAGTCACTGCTAAAGTGTGTTGCTAGGTGGTTGCTAAGTCACTGCTAAAGTGTGTTGCTAGGTGGTTGCTAAGTAAAACTGAACTGCATCCAGCAACAGGCTTAGAGAAAATATATGTGTAGTTTAAGCTGTTAAAGTAAACTCCTCCTTTAGCACATCTCATCTCTGGAATACTATATTCTTTAATTTTTTATTAAAAATGAAAGATGAATAGGTAAGTAAACAATTCTATTTATTATGCTGTCATTTTTACTGTCTGGTCATTAATTCCTGCTCTGTTATGATGTGTCTCACACAGAATAAATCCTTGTATGTTTTTCTGATTTTAATTCAATAATGTGTATAGTATCAACTACAACTATATTCTAATATTCCTATCATATTAAAATAAATTATACATGTATCTGTAGAAAACTGAACTGGTTTTATGTTACAAAATAAAAAGCAATTCCAACCTTTTGGACAATACTAACAGGGTATTTGTTTTAGCTGTATAGAAGGGACATAATAAATAATAATGTACCTCATGAACTCCATGTGTGTAGTGGCTTTCCTGGTAGAGAAAACAGTTTGGAAATGATCTGTTCTGTAGCCTGTCTGAACACAGGTGGACAGCTTGCTGGAGATGAACTGCACCGGCCACACATGAAATATCCTGCAGCAGATCAAACACAGGAGTATTAAAAGGTAGAGGAGATTATACATCACATATACAGAGCTATACATTTTCATTTGCTGATTTAATTGGTTCTTTATTAAACTTAGTAAGGCATGTACTTCTGGAATCTCCGAGGCTCATACTTGTACGACAATATGTGGTGGAAAAAAAAATAAAGAAGCCACTGATTAAATAGTATTTGCTGAATAGTAGGTAATTACTGGGAAAAAAATATTATGCACTGAACAATTAGAATCTTCTTAATAGTTAATAGTTACTGAACAATTATTAGATTATAAATTATTAGTAAGTAGTGTATAATATGCACAAAATTATTTGTTACTGATTAATTACTTCTTTAGTATTAGTTATTAAATAGTAACAGAACAATTTGTAGGTACGTAGTAACTAGAAAGTACTGAGTAATTACTTAGTTAGGACTGATTAATACATAAACATTACATTAAAAGTAACAAGTACGTACTGAGTAATTATTAATAATTAATAACTGAATAATGCACAAGTATTACATTGCTTGGTATTAAGTAACTACTAAATACTGAGTAATTAGTAAGGACTGAATAATGCTTAAGTATGATATTAATTGGTACTAAGCAATTAGTAAGAACTGAGTAGTTAGTAAGCTTTGAATAATGCATAAGTATGATATTAATTGGTACTAAGCAATTAGTAAGAACTGAGTAGTTAGTAAGCTTTGAATAATGCATAAGTATTAGGTTTAATTGGCACTAAGCAACTGGTTGATAAGAACTAAGTAACTAATAAGTACTGAATAATGCATAAGTATTAGATTAATTGGTACTTAGTAACTAAAAAGTATGGAGTAATTAGTAAGGAATAAATAATGCATAAGTGTTTTATGAACTGGTATGATGCAACTAGTAAGTATTGAGTAATTAGTAAAGACTGAATAATGCTTAAGTATGACCTTAATTGGTACTAAGCAATTAGTAAGAACTGAGTAGTTAGAAAGGTTTGAATAATGCATAAGTATTAGATTAATTGATACTTTAACTAAAAAGTATGGAGTAATTAGTAAGGAATAAATAATGCATAAGTGTTTTATGAACTGGTATGATGCAACTAGTAAGTATTGAGTAATTAGTAAAGACTGAATAATGCTTAAGTATGACCTTAATTGGTACTAAGCAATTAGTAAGAACTGAGTAGTTAGAAAGGTTTGAATAATGCATAAGTATTAGATTAATTGGTACTTAGTAACTAGAAAGTATGAAGTAATTAGTAAGGAATAAATAATGCATGAGTATCATATGAACTGGTATGATGCAACTAGTAAGTATTGAGCAATTAGTAAGACTGAATAAAGCATATTAAATTAATTGGTACAAGGTAACTGGTAAGTACAGGATGCAGATAGTACTGAAATGGTAGGTAAAAAAAATACTACTTACTGAATAATTAGTAGGTACTAAACAATTAATTATCAAATAGTTATCAAGTAGTTACCTGAAAAAATTGTCATTACACCTCTAAAATCTACACTTTAAACCAGGCTCACCTGAAGCTACACAGCCAGTGCCACACAGACAGCAGCCAGGTGAGAACTATGCAGACTGGGACGGAGGCTTGCTTCACCAGCTCCACGATGATGCTGGCCTCCCTGCCCTCCGACTGCCAGTGCGTGAGTTTCAGCGGCCCCTCGTCGTACATATCGTGAAAAAACAGGGGCTCGCTCTGAGCCACAGTCTGAAACATGGTCCTCAGTTCTGTAGACTCTTCCTCAGAGCCTTTCTGTTCCTGTACAGGATGGAGCTGCGACAGCATGACCTTCCTCTGATCGTAATGAACGAAGATGATTTTATCTTTATCATCATCATCATCATCATTATCATCACCGTCCTTTTTAGCCGCGGGTTTCCCATTCTCCTGCACCACCCGGCAGGTGAAGGCCCTCTTCCCGCTCTCACGGCTCAGCTGAAGCCAGCGGGAATGAGGGAAGATGGTGCTGAGGTCCTTCAAGAAGCTGTCCATCCCCTCCTGGCCATCTTTGGGCATGCTCCACGAACCCAGAACGGTCAGGTCCACCTTGGTCTGGCTCCTCATCTGAGTCAGATACTTCTTCACCTGGCCCGGTATGAAGGGGTAATGGATCACGGCAAGAACAACAGCCGAGTCCTGGCCCGGAATCCAGCGGCCCACCAGCAGACCACTGTCCGCAGTGTTGCAGCACTTGGGGAAAAAGATCTTCAGCACCATGGCTGATCCTTCAAAATACCTCCGGGAGGAAAAATGAGAACTCCTGTCAATCAGACACACAAAATTCAAAGATTTATTAGAAGTAAAGGATAGTTAAGGATGCTACACTTCTCAATAGTATAAAAGAGAGAAAAAACTTTCACCTTAACTGAGAAGAAATTCAGAAGATTCAGGAGGTAAAAAAAAAACCCTACAATAATTAACTAAATTCCCTAGTAAACATCAATCCATGTGTGAAAATGATGATCTCATGCTCCCTGAACTCTGCACTCTTTCACAATTCCAGCACCGTGTATCCTGGCATTGTTATCTTGGAATATGGCCGTGCTCATCAGGGAAGAAAAAATAAATCCGTTGATGGAATAACCTGGTCTATATTCAGTATATTCAGGTAGTCAGCTGACCTTATTCCTTCAGCACATACTGTTGCTGAACCTAGACCTGCAGACCAACTGCAGCATCAACCCCAGATAATTTACTTTTTTTCCATTACAGAGATCACGAAACTTTTAGTTTGAGTTTACAAGTAAAAACTAGATTATGGTTTGTGAAAATTTAGTCTAGAAGAAAAGATGCATTACAAATATTGCAAATATCTAGAAATTTAGTTTTTATAGTAAAGAATAGAGTTACTTATTGTATATATCCTGTTATTTTAGACAAAAACAGATGCACACACACTTACCCAGCTTGTGGTGAAACTCCCAGAGCTGTGGACTAGATGAAGCTCAGTCCAGCTGCTGTGCTTTTGCCCTTCATACAGAATATCGACCCTCAGCAGCTCAGATACACACAGAGCCTCAGGCACCACTGACCCACATTCAGCACCACACACACACACAGCCAGCTAACAGCCTCACACACAGCCAGCTACCAGCCTCACACAGCTTACTATAAGCTATAAACTACAGGGGGGTCATTTATAACACATTAATATCTCACTACAGCCTCTATAACACCACACACAGCCCTCAGCAGCAGCAACAACCAGCCAAAATCCCCATATTACAGCTACAGCTAAACCCCAGCTCGTTAGCTTAGCCTGTTTACACCCACTTTAATCCGCATTATTCAGCTCTCCCAACCACTCCTCTGGTTCACCACCCCCCTGTTCCAAACCCCTAAACACAGATGTTTAAGCACGCATCGTTATTTGCACCATAAATACAAGTTTTATACTCTAAATAAACAGAAACACACTAGGCTAGCTATCTTAGCTAAAGTCACAGCCACCGACGGACCCCCCGCATTAACCCACCGGGCTCAAACACTGAAGCTTAGATAATTCGTTCCGACCAAATAATTACTCGCTTGAATTATAATTTAATAAATAAAATAGATAGATTTGGATCACAACTTGAAATAGAATTAGATATTGACACGAATATATGTTTTGCTACGCTATTGTAGGACAAATCAATGTAGATAAATTACTAGGTTTAAATTTTTTGTGTTTATTTATTAGGAGTTAATGGCAAATCCAGGTGCATGAAATTATTTTTAAAGACTAAAAAAAAGCATTTAGCATATAGCTAAATTATTAAAAATTTAAAGAGTATAACAATATTTCAGGGTGTTTTTGCAATAACGAGATTCTTGTTTTTTAAACAAAAAATAATTGAATATAAAAAATAATATTTCAAGAATATAATATAACAATTAAACTAATATGTGTATATCAATATTTATAAATATTCAGTAGAAACAAATGTTCCAACCAAAATTCACAAATTTTGCACAAAACTAAAATGCAGCATATATAGTGTGTATATTTAATATGAACTGAAAAACAATTAAGTAAATAGTAAAACTAATTGAAAACAGATCCAACTGAGTTGTATTTTAATTTTTTTTTATTTTATTTTTACCACAGTTAAGCAAAAACTACTATATAACTAACAGGTTTTCTTGTCTTGTAAATTCCCTTAATACATTTCAATAACAATAAATACTATATAACCTTCAATTTTAGCTATGAAACAATTTTCTCATTATTTTAACTATGTTACCCTAGTAAACTATCACATAAGCAAAATTAAACAGTTTTGTTGTTATTTTCTACTTACCTTTATTTTCAGTGTAGAACTCCAGTGTTTCAGCTCTTCAGGATCTCCTCACAGACAGAACTGCCTATTTGAGCTGATAACAACCTTCAGAAAGATAACACCACACATTTTGGAGGGAACTGGGTTCAGTTAGTGAGTTAGTTAGTAAGTTAGAGGCATGGCTAAGTACGGTTGGTGTGTGTGAGTTTTTTAGCCTTCTTTGAGTTGACTGAGCTTGAGGTGAAGCTGTTTTTACTGTAAACACTGTCCAACTGTGGAGATTTCACCTCCCTCCCCCAAAACAAAATGACCTGCAGCTTCAGGTAGCATTTTTAAAAGCAGATAAAAATGTATTTTTCTTAATTTATTAATTTATTATGGCAAATATATTAATATCCAATTTATATCCTTCTTCTTTCTTGTATTTATAGCATCTTAACGTCATTTCAGCCCCAGACTGTTTTGTCTGTGCAGTTTGGCCTTGCATACTTAGTTTTTCATTATTTTACTTTTTTTTTTAACCATAGAAATAAAGGGTGTGTCACACTGACCTCAGTACATTAGTAACACCCAAACAACCACAAATCACACGGGGTACCATAGCATCCACTTGATAACATGCTAGCTTCCACCTGAGATACTTTTTTACAACACCTTGTCAACCACCTGAAATACCACAGCAAGTACACTAGCAACCACCTGGTATACCACAGCAACAACCCTATTAACCACCTGGTATACCACAGCAACTACCCTTAATATAATAATAAAATCATATACAGCTCTGGAAAAAATAAGAGACCACTTAAGTGTCTGAATCAGTTTCTCTGATTTTGATTTATGTTTGAGTAAAATAAACATTGTTGTTTTATTCTATAAATTACAGACAACATTTCTCCCAAATTCCAAATAAAAATATTCTCATTTAGAGCATTTATTTGCAGAAAATGAGAAAAGGCTGAAATAACAAAAAAAGTTGTAGAGCTTTCAGATCTTTAATATTGCAAAAAGAAAGTTCAGAAATCATATTTGGTGGAATAACCCTGGTTTTTCACACCCACAGTTTCATGTATCTCGGTTTGTTCTCCTCCACCAGTCTTACACACTGCTTTTGGATAACTTTATGCCACTCATAAGTTTTAAATGGTCCCTTTTTTTCCAGAGCTATATATATATATATATATATATATATATATATATTCTTAATTTAATTATGTTTGCCCACACTTAAGCCTGTTTTTGTTAAGTTTTATTTAATGTCATTTATTATTATTAAGAACTAAGTCTTTATTTGTGTGTCTAATTTAATTAATACATTTTTTAATATGCAGATCAGCCTGTAAAACTGGACATGAATAGGATTTATTAGTGTCTGTAAAATCCTATTCAGTGTTTAATGCAGTGTCAGCAGACTGTTTCTACATAATAAGCACTGATATTATCAGCTTGTGTCCAGGCGTGGTGATTCAGTTAACTCACCCTGCCTCAGTTATACAGTTTAAACAGCTGCTGGACTGCACAGATAAGAGCATCTCTTAACAGTTTTTCCTTTTTATTAAATATATGTATTGTAGTTGTCCAGTAGGTGGCAGTATTTAATAGGAATTGTGAAGAGTTGAGCCACTGTGTGCCAAACACTGATATTACCCATCTGTTTCAGGTCATTATCATGTGTGAATGTGTGTAAGGACAACAGAGTTCATTTTTCTTAAATTATTATATTTTTTTATATGTTATATATTTTAATATAAATATACAGTCCCAATCAAAAGTGTGGACATCTTTTTCAATGTTTTTTCCTACATTGTAAGTGAATACAGAACTAATCCAAACTGTGAAGGAACACATAAGGAATCATGTAGTAACTTAAAAGTCTTAAACAGTTCTCTTATTTCGGGAGCTGTTAACTTGTGGTTTCTGAGACTGGTAACTCTGATGAACAGAGAAAACTCTTGATCTTCCTTTTCTGGAGCAGTCCTGATGAGTGCCAGTTTCATCATAATGCTTTTAATAGTCTTTGTAGTGCACTTTTAATGTTCTTTAGATTTTTCTTTACTTACTTGAGTAGGTCTTGCCATAATCTGGATTAGAACACTACTCAAAAATAGTTATTCACTTTACAACTTTTTCAAAAAGTTTAAAAGTTGCCCTAAAGTTTAAAGTAAAATAAAATTAGTATTTTCTTTTTACTTCAACTCGTGACTATTTGGCTTTGGAACTACATAATACATGTAGTTTCAGTTTCAATTCAAGTTTAAAACACAAATAAAATTTTGTAAAATTGCTGTTTGTATTTATTGTAAGGCCATAATGTGTTTTACTAAGCTAATAAACACTTACTGCACAGATAAGAAGCTTTTTTCCCTGAAATTCCCACAGGTGCCTAAAACTTTTGCACAGTACTGTATGTCCTATAAATCCCATTATTCTAAATGCTCTGCAGCTTCATCATATAAAAGACATGTAAAAGTGTGTCACATTGACAGCACTGCTCATCAACTGCAGCCATAATAAACGTGATGATTTCATGGATTTAACGCCGCAGCTGTTTAAACCCAAAGTCACGTGACGACTGATGGGAAAACTTTACTGTCAGCTTCCTGTGTAGTGATAAACTGTTACTCACTACTCCCTAAGCAGTGTTATTTTTATATTTTTATAAAAATAACTAAATTAATCTCATTTGTAACTCAGCCCACTTGTTATCTACTCCAGGTGTTCCTTGTCTGTGTATTTATACCCCATTTTCTTTGATAATGGGTTATAATGTGTGCTCTTTGTATAAAACTGGGACATATTTATTCCTTTACTTGTTTGATCCTCTGTTATCTGTTCTGTTTTTTGTTAGGAGTTTTGTAGTATATAGTTTTTTATATAGTCTTGTTGTTTATTTTCAGTATAGAAATTAATAAAGTCAATTTGCATTCGTTCTTCACTTTTGAAGCATTTTTGAAGCATTAAGCAGAACAGGCTTCGCCATGGTCAACCAAAGAAGTGTGAAAGGTGCATGAAAGGAAAAAACTAAAGTGAAAATATAAAGTGATTTATGTGGAAAAATGTAATTTCTTGTCTAGTGTAAAGTTTTAGAAAATTAAAAAAATTAATTAATAGTAATAAAATCAAATTGTTTTTATCTTTTGAGGCCCAAAATAAAGAGTATTCTGACCCTAAAACAATATTCAATAGGGAAGCACCGAATACACTTCTACAGTCATCACTATTCATAGAATATACTATATAATAGAAAGTGTATAATGTATTTTACTGTAAATATACAAACCTCCTGCACATCCTGAATGACTGATTCAGACCAATCAGACTAAATTCTCCCGGATCTTCCTACAGTACTCAGTAACTGTATCGATAACCTGGAATCCAGGCCAGTTCTGAATCATTAATAAAGCTCATACTGATCAGCAGCAGCCGTTTCCTCCAAAGCTGATTCTTAGCAGGAAAGAGATAATGCAGGTGAGCAGTGAGGTGAACTGAAAGTGATGGGACTGTTTCCAAGCAGCAAGACGTGTTAGAGGAAAATACACACATACCACACACACACACACACACACACTGTGTGTTTACACACGCTGTGTTGTGGTTTCAGGATGAAGCCACTACAGATCACGTGACTTGTGAGAATCCCTCTGAATGTCAGAGAGATACTTATCAGAACAGCCGTCTTACTGAGCATGCGCATTTTTATATATACTGTATATTATATAGTTGAATATATGTTAAAATAAATAATGTATATTATATACTGACTTTTATTTAGTAGTTTACATACAGTATATTAAAATGTACATTAGAAAAAATATAAAATAATATACAGCTCTGGAAAAAATGAAGAATCCATTTCAGTTTTTGAATCAGTTTCTCTGATTTTGCTATTTATAGGTTTATGTTTGAGTAAAATTAACATTGCTGTTTTATTCTATAAACTACAGACAACATTTCTCACAAATTCCAAAAGAAAAAATATTGTCACAACAAAAAAGATGCAGAACTTTCAGACCTCAAATAATGCAAAGAAAACAAGTTCATATTCATTAAGTTTTAATAGTTCAGAAATCAATATTTGGTGGAATAACCCTGGTTTTAATCACAGTTTTTATGCATCTTGGCATCGTGTTCTCCTCCACCAGTCTTACACACTGCTTTTGGATAACTTTATGCTGCTTTACTCCTGGTGCAAAAATTCAAACAGTTCAGTTTGGTTTGATGGCTTGTGATCATCCATCTTCCTCTTGATTATATTCCAGAGGTTTTCAATTTGTTAAAATCAAAGAAACTCATTTTTTTTTCAGAGCTGCATGTATATTAAATAGTAATTTATATAAAGTGGAGCATATACTAGATATAAATATATTATATACTACATATTATATAGTAGTTTATACATAGTGAAGTATCTACTAGAAAATAAATAATATATACATAATTATATCCTCAAAACAAACTTGGCACATGTAATGAATGATAAATATAACAGAAAAATATAAAACCTAACATACTCAGTTGACCATCAATTCTGCACACACAACATTTATTCATTTCTATTTTTCATTTCAATATGTTAAAATAAGCAAATAAACTATATAATGTTTTTTTTCTATTTTAAATCATGTGTAGAATTTTTTGTTGTCCAAACACTATTACTTCAGATTATATTGTGCCAAATATATTGTTCAATGTACAATATATAATAAAGTATAGAAAATGTTAAATACCCATGTATATATACTAAATAAATATGTATTTATACATGCACATGCATAGTTCGATCATTTGCACTATATATGCACTACATAGACAACATATAGAGACATATAGTATATGGACAAAAGTATTGGGACACCTGCCTGCTCATTTTTAACTCTTTTGTTCCAAAATCAAGACCACATAAAGGAGGAATTGATAGCCCCATCATTCCAGGGTTATACCCCTCTAGTCCATACATGCCAACATGTTAATCTGCTCCAGATAGTCCTATTCTATTGGCAGTATTTTTTGCAGAAACTACAAAAGCTTTGAGAGCCATTCAGGCAGCTTATAGTAGCTGAGTGCATTTATTAGAAAGGGTGTGTGTGTGTGTGTGTGTGTGTGTGTGTGTTATTTTTGGAACGAATATAAAATTACCCATCAATACGAATATAAACAGAACAGCGCCCCCTGTTGCCCCCTGTCTGAACTCTGTTCCTCTTTCACTTTCAGTTTCCTGTAAATCACCTGTGAGAAGCTCAGAGCAGATCTAAAGCAGAAACACACACACACACACACACACTTCCAGATGATGAAGATCCTGCAGATAAACAGTAATAATGAGATAATTGCCCCATTAGATGAGCCTGATCTACAGGAATAAACGCACAGAGACAGAACTGAACTCCCACCCCACCCACCACTCACCCAACACACTCGCACAAAACTAAACTGTACACCCCCCCCCCCCTTTACACAAAACTAAACTGTACAGCCCCCTCCCCCCCCTTTATGTTGCACCATGGTTCCGGAGGAACGTAGTTTCATCACACTGTGTACCTGTACTCAGATGTAATGACAATAAAAGCCTCTTGACTTGACTTGACTTGACTAAAGAGCTGAGGGGAAATATATATACAGTCATGTGTATTTAGTGTAAACCAGGCTACAGTTAAGGGAACATGATTATAACTACAGTAAAGAGGATTATAGGCCTATATAACCACTTAATACAAAATACTGCACAAAACCCCATATCTGCAAAACAGCAATTTAAAAAAAAAAACTTTTCTATTGGTCTAGTTATGATGAAATTTGATGAAATTATGACATAAAGAACAACTTGGCAAATTCCCATTACGTAAAAAAAAAGACAACCAACCAAATAGTGTCAATATATTGTCAGTATATGATATATAATGGACATATTGATATGAAACATAAAAAAACATGCAGAGTTAAATAAATATATCTACAATATGAATTAAATCGATTTTTATATGTCATTCCCAATGTTCTGGCGGTGTTCTAGAACTGATGAACTTATCCTGTGCAACTGAGGTAACTCTTGCTCTTCCTTTCCTGGGGTGGTCCTGATGAGTGCCAGTTTCATCATAATGTTTTTATTGCAAAGTATTCTGCATTATACTATGGTAATATATTTTAATCAGACATACTACTTTTTAACTGTACTACACTATATGATACAACATACTATACTATATCATACTATACTATACTATACTATACTATACTATACTATACTATACTATACTATACTATACTATACTAGGGTGGATCCAACAGTGCATGCTGTACTCATGCATGCTCTTAACATTAATATAAAACTATGATGAACTGATGAACTTATCCTGTGCCACAGAGATAAATCTTGCTCTTTTTTTCCTGAAGCAGTCCTAATGAGTGCCAGTTTCATCATAACATTTTGGATGCAAAGTATTCTGCATTATATTGTAATCATACATTTTAATTAGACACACTATATTTTAACTGCACTTCACTACACTACACTATACAACATACTATACTTTATTATACTATGCTATACTATACTATACTATACTATACTATACTATACTATACTATACTATACTATAATAGGCTGGATCCAACATTACATTCATTACACAGTTACATTAATATAAAGTTGCTTCTATGCAACAAAGATAATTCTTGTTCTTCCTTTAATAGGGTGGTCCTGATAAGTGCCAGTTTCATCATACTGTTTTTCAATGGTCTTTGTGACTGCTCTTGAGGATACTTTCAGTTCTTTAAATGTTTCAGTTTGACTGACTTTCATTTCTTAAAGTGATTTTCTTTACTTAGTTAAGTAATTCTCTCCATAATTTGAATTAGATCATTACTCAAATAGTTCTATTCACTGTATACCAACTCTACCTCTACCTCTTATGCTTTCTCTGGCTGTTGGTGTAGCGGTGTAGTAAAACAAGAACTGGATGTCATCACAAGTCGCATAATAAGCAAGAGGTCACAGATCCCCACAAAGAGGTCAGGCTGTGGTTCAGCCCTCATGTTGTGGCTTTACTCAGAGCTGCAGTTTTTCCTTCGCTTCTCAGTGCAGAGGGGTTTGAGAGAAATGAGCAGGCCGGGGCCTGTGTGCAGTAAATATTAGGCTTTCTGGGAAACCCTAAAGAAGTGAAAGTGGGTAAAAATGCAGACACTAAACCCGGCTCCAACATGTCACCGATTACAGATTACAGTGCTCAGGATTCACTTTCACAATGAAATCACTGATACAATCAGCTGGCGGTGTAAGTTAGTGTACGATTTCTGTAGAAATTCAGGCTGATCTCACGTCAGAGGACTGAGCACGTGCAGTGTGTGTCTGCTGTTTGAACAGACTGATTCAGTAGTTAAATAACACTGGGTGGATTTGTCTGGTCACAGGGATCTAAAGGCCTCACAGTCTCTGCTCTGGAGAAATGAAACTTACAGCCGTGCTCTTGTTGGCATTGCTGCGCTTGGATGCTATCGTTAACAGGCCGTGCACCGTTTATAGTGCTCCACCTGTCCTGCATAAATCCAAGACCTGCCCAATCTTGCTCAAACAGTATTAATAACACATACAAATGCATGTTTGAGTCACACACACATACACAGGACAGTATGTCCTAAATAATACACTGTAATTAATACATGCAAGAAATCAATAGGAGTATCAATCATTCACCAATTCCAAATAATAACCTGCTTATAACAACAACTGATAATAGCTTCTCACAATAGCTCATTTATTTGCACATATGTTTGCATTTGTGCAGAACAATCTTCCTATTTAAAACCTATATGTCATAATTTCACATATTATCCAGTAGGTGGTGCCTGAGTTCCCACTCTTACCAAAGCAGTCGCTTTGAAAAGTTTCAGTTTTGTTCTGCGAGCAACTGCAGCTCACAGTTTCTAATAAAACAGAACAAGATGCTTCATGCAGGAACCATGTGACCATACTATACCATGCAATATTATATGAATATATAAATATATGAGTATACCATAGTATTATATGCAATAGGCTGTGTCCAAAATCGCACACTGAAAAAAAAAAACATTATACTAAATTAAATGCTTTGCACATGCTACAGACTAAATACAAACATGATGATTCACAGTGTTATATCATGCATATTATGCATGCAACATGTACTGTATTTGCACTTTTATACAATATACAATATGGTGCATTTTAATCACTTTTATGTTATAATAGATTCACATGCCATACTATAGTATACTATACTATTCTGCACTATTCAATACGATATATACAATGCATTTCATTGCTATATATAAAGTCTGGCACACACTATACTATACTTTACTATACTATATTATACTATACTATACTATACTATACTATAAGAACATCTAAAATAACATACTATTCTGCATTATATTCTGCATTCTGCACTATTTTATACTTTTATGCTGTTATGCATTGTCAAAATATTCTGCATTACACTACAATTATATATTTTAATCATACATACTATTTTTCACTGTACTACAACATACTACACTATATTATTATATATTATACTAACCAAAATAATACACTATACAACATACTATACTATACAATACAACGTACTATACTATACTATACTATGGTACATTAAATGTATTATACTTTACAAATTAGGCTGGGTCCAACAGTGCATGCTTTACTAGTTTATATTTTATATTTTAATCAGACATACTATTTTTTACTGCACTACTCTACTCTACTCTACTACTATACTAATGCATTATACTTTACAAATTAGGCTGCAGTCAGTGCATGCTTTACTAGTTTATACTTTTATGTTGTTATGCATTGCATAGGAAAGGTCAGATTATTCTGCATTTTTTTTATAATACTACACTATTAATACTATACTGCACATCGAATTCATTATACTACACAAAATAGGTTGTGTGCACAAATGCACACTACACCATATTATGCTTTTCTATAGCAAAGCATGCTCTTAATTCGGTGTATTGTGTTGGATGATGCTATAGGAAAGTAGTACTTTGTGTGCAGTGTGTGAGAGAGAGAGTGCGCATGCGCGGTGTGTGCTCTGTGTGCTTTGTATGCTGGTGTGTGTAAAGTCTCTGATTTCAGAGAAGCGCGCGGCTAAAGCGAAAGTGAAGATTCCGGGAAGCGCCGGGGGGCGGGGCCAGCCGCAGCCGGGCTTAAAAACAGAGAGCGGCGGCGGAGCTCGCGCACATCACACACACTCACGCTCAAGCACACGCTTAAACACACACCGCGGAGCAGCGCGGGTCTATGGCCTTTGAGAATCAGCAGCAGCAGCGGGCTGTGGAGTGTGTGTGTAGCAGCAGCAGCACCGCGGTTCTGGATCAGGTTCCCCGGCTCTCTGCTCACCGTCTGCCCGCACAGAGACTCCTCTCACCGGTAAGCGCTGCTCGCGGTACCCGGGGGGGCTGGAGATGGGTGGTGGATTTAGGGGCAGCTATTCAGTAGACAGCAGGTTAAACTGTTACTGTTATACTGAGTGTTTTAATAGAAGTTTAATCTTAGATTTAATGATTAGGCCTGGCTTTTATTATTTATTAACCCAGTACTGCTCAACAACAGCTCAGTTTAATGTGATAGATCACTGTTTATTGGTTTATTGGTATAAAATTTGGTGTACTTATATCTTGAATGGATTTTTAAGAGTACCTCATGTATTGTTTCAGTTACAGTTAGATTTTTTAACTTTCATTTACAGTCACATTTAGCTTTTTTATTGTTCTTATCAGTTTACGGATGTTTACACTGTATTAAAGATATATATTGTGTAGAATAGGATATAATAAGTTTAATAAAGCATTTGGAACAGTATTTGGTACTAACATAGAGCATGTTCTGATTGGTTTATTGGTATGAGATTTGATGTACTTATACATAGGATGGATATTTAAGAGTACATTAAGCATTGTTTCAATTATAGTTAGATTTTCTATTGTTCTAATCAGTTTAGGGTTGATTGGTATAATGCACAATAGTTTTGAGTTTGAGTTTAGTTGACAGTAGGATTGAGTTGGACTGTGTTTTTTTTTTTTTTACGAATAGCTTTGATTAGGTTTGGCTTTAAGTGTTAATTCAACATCTTCAGCAATACTTTGGTACAGTATTTGGTACTAACACAAAGCATGTTCTGATTGGTTTATTGGTATGAAATATGGTGTGTTTATAGATTGGCTGACTATTAGAGTGCCTCATGTATTGTTTTAATTACAGTTAATTTTCTTACTTTTATTTACAGTGGTTCATTTACAGTTTATGGGATACTGTGGTATGGTTCTAGGTGTTTGAGGGTGTTTTAGAGTGGTGTTCATGGAGTGTTGCCTATATTATAGATAATATATATAGGTAAAGGAGATAAGCATAATATAAAAAATATAGTCTTACAGAATAGAAACTAATATGAGTTACTGATCGTTTACTTACTGTTAAGCCCCTTGTGTTATCCCACAGGGTTCCTTCTATCATAAAGCCTGTAAATGCTAGATAATAGTGGTGACAGTAATGCAGTTATGAAGGTGAGGAACTTAAGTGTGATTCTTTGTGTGTAGTGTTTAAGGGTGGAGTATACTGTTTGAATGTATGGCGTGTTGAGCGTCATGAGTATAAATAGACATATACAAAGTGTAGGCTCACACCCATAGCCTGTACAGTTTTTTAAGGGTGGAGTACTGTGTTTAAACGTATAGAGCTTTAGGCGGAGTAGGTAAATATAGACTAGAGTATGTGTACACCCAGTGTGCACATATAATCCATACATCCACTGTTCTAAAGCAGTGAATCATGTGCCTTAAGCTATAGTTGACAAAGCTATAGCCTATAGCCATGCCAACTCAAACTCAAACATGATGACATGAATGTAAATATTTTGGAAGGCATATAAATATATATATATATAAATATACATATGTTGAGTATAAATTGAGCTGTTGTTCAGTTATGGTCTAGTCTATTGTCTATTGTATTCCCAAACGTTCCCAAGAGTGCAATACCCAAGGACCTTCCATTAAATCTTTTCCTTTTCCTTTTTCTTTATCTCCAGACCCTGCACGCCTCCTCTAGATGACGCCTCCTCCTTAATGAGGAACGCTATGGAAGACCACACAGGCTGGTCTTCCCTGTAGGATGGTAGCGCACAGTGCAGTGGAAGATACTTCAGGCACAGCGGATCGCAGAGCACAGAGGTCAAGGCCCCACCAGCACCCCAGCCCCAGGCCAGACACCCAGACCCACTTCCCCTCCTTCAGGAGCAACGCCGACTTCGAGACCATCAAAGAGACCACCTCCATGCTGGAGGAGAGCGGCTTCTACTGGGGACCCATGACTGTGGATGAGGCCCACAGCAAGCTGAAGAACGAGTCCGAAGGAACGTACTTGATCCGAGACAGCCAGCAGAAGGACGTGTTCTTCACGCTGAGCTACAGGGCTTCCTCCGGGCCCGCCAGCATCCGGATTACCTTCAAGAACTCTCGTTTCAGCCTGGCCGGGAGCAAGGAATCCTTCGACTCCCTTTTCAAGCTGCTGGAACACTACACCAGCTCGCCCAAGAAGAGCCTGGTGCGTCCCTACCGCAAGGTGCGGGTGCAGTCCCTGCAGCAGCTCTGCCGCAGGCAGGTTGTCGAGACATGCGGCGGGCAGGCGTCCGTGGACAGCATCCCCGTGAACCCCATCCTGAAGGACTTCCTGCGCTCTTTCCCGTTTCGGCTGTGAGGTCTGAAAAAAAACCTGTGGACTCGTACAGCGCATTAACGCACAGCTGGGATATGCACATGCTTGAAATACTTGATGGACTCTTTGCGGTCCGGTGCCAATGCCACTGCCACTGCCACCGCCACTGTGCCAAGCGGGCACCTTGTAGCACGGTTGCGCAAGCAAGACTTGAACACTCCACACCTACTTTGAATGTTTACAACTACCTTAAATGTTTACACTATACAGGGAGCTCTGCTTCCTGTGACTCTAATTTTTTTGCCATGCAAAAATATCGAATATTTTTATACCAGTATTTTTATATGAGTAATAAATATATTTGTAAACTTTTCAAAACACTTCTGCCTCATGGAGTTTATTTGTCACACTGGGGGAGCGCCCAGTGCTTTGTCCTACCTTGAAGTACCTTGAAGTACCTTAAAGTACCTTGAAGTGTTGGGCGAGGTTTTTTTTGTCATTTCCTTTTCATTTATCAGGTTTTACGGGATTATAAAAGAGGATTAAGCCAGATTAAATGGTTTATGAAAGGGTTTCTGCTTCTCCTGAAACTTTATCACTTTGCCAACACCCACAGTGTGGTAGGTCACGGTTGACAGGCTACAACAAAGGTACGGCATGTCCTCACGACGTCATTGTTGTACTGTTCTATGACTTCCATTGAAAATGCCACGTTTTCTAGATTACCTTCACGTATGAACCATACCCCAGTCGCATTCCTGAAATGACACGCAAGCCAGCTTCACCAGTACCGGCTGCTGTCTGATCGCTGCTGCTGCTGATTAATCTGAGTAGTAGTAAGCAGGGGGGTGGAGCGTATGGTGACCGTAACTCTTCACAGCTCAGACTTACTTAGATTTACAAGAAACGGAGGGAGTAGTGGGGGAGGGCGGAGCCTGCGAGGTACACACAGACCTCTGCCAATAAAATGCTTCAGCAGACGCTCAGAGGATTACTCAGAACATGAGTAAGAAGAAGATAAAGGCCAAGCGTCTCTGGGTGCTGGGTGTTCATGT
Source organism: Astyanax mexicanus (assembly GCF_023375975.1). NCBI lineage: Eukaryota > Metazoa > Chordata > Actinopteri > Characiformes > Acestrorhamphidae > Astyanax > Astyanax mexicanus. The sequence goes on from NC_064426.1 coordinate 4,430,013, forward strand.
AAACTGTAGATCAGTGATTGGAATTCCATTCGAGGAAGGAGGAAGTGATTAAATTTTTTATGTGGCGCCAGTTCTATGTGGGCAGGTGTTTCCTTGCTTGGAAGTTGAAACAAAAGTAATGTAACCTGATGAAGTGTCTGATTTGTTGGAGGAAGGTTCAGTTGGTTTGTTCTGTTGATTTTGTTCATTTAAATAACATCAATTTCAGGGATCCTAAAATTGAACCCTGTGGGACAGCAAACTATATAACTAAGCCAAAGCTGTTAGGGAGTCTGACTGATTGGAGAAGGTCCAGTTGATTTAGTTGTTGTTCATTTGTTAGATGTTCAACTCGATGGAGTAGAATAACTCCATTACTGTCATAATTAACATTATTAACATTTAAGGACCCTAAAATAGAACCCTGTGGGACAACAAACTATTGTATATGCTAAGCCAAAATAATACCAGTTACCAATTAATACATATATAATTAATACATGTATAAGGATTATTAGCTGAAACATTAGTCTAGGGTTTATGGTACAAATTTGTATGTCATAGGCCCTAAAATAGAACCCTGTGGGACACCACAACATATGCTAAGCCCATTATATTCCCTGCTTTTAAGGATAAAGATATACATGTTTTTTTCTGTGCTTTTAGAAAACAGAATATCTACCCAACATAAGGGAACTCCAGGTACCAGGCTACCTTTAAAGCCTGTAACCTCTGTAGCTGTGGTTGAGTGTTCTGAAGTCTAGACCTCCCCGAATTGACAGGCTTTCTTGCATATATGACACTGTATGGTTTTCTTGTGACTCATCAATGAAGAATTCTTGAAAGCTTCCTGATTTTCTTTTTTTGAATCACCGCATTGTCTCGAAATTGTTGCTGCTTACTGAGAAGCACCCAGGGTGAAACTCAGTGCGGTGGCCCATGACGGAAGAGAGAAAGAGAGAACAAAAGCACCACTCGGTGCTATCTCTCATCTCTAATCTCTGCCGAGATGGGGATGCTATCTTCCAAGGAAATCAGATGTGCGAATTCTATTGAAGGCCGATTTCTGACGAAATTTTGCAAATCAGATCTCTGCTAAACGTTATAAATTTACTGCTCCCCGCGATTTACGAGGAGATTGCCTTCCTCGTGATTACATTTTTACAATGCTCTTGATAAAAGAGTCCACAGGTCTTAATTAGAATGAAAATCGACTAGAGTCTAGACTTTAGACTAGAGTCTGTGAACTTTGACCAGAGTCGAGGAACTGAAGTGACTGAATAATCTTAGTTTTATTCTCAGTGGTGGAAAGTAAACAAAGTAAACAAAGTTCACAAACCATTAACTTTTGTTAAACTTCTAATTGAGTTCATTGGGATACTCTGGTCTTCCTGTGTAAATGCACAATATATTTTTATATAAAAAGTATTCCTTTAATTTAATTAATTTATTTATTTCATTTAATTATTTTCTTCCTTAAGTCTCAAAATAAATATTGGCATTAATAAATATTTCACCACTAACACTCTCCTCTGGATGTAGAGGGGGCAGGTATAAAAGCTGGTCAGGCTGAACATCAGCAGAACCGGGGCCAATCACAAGGCTAATTTTACAAGAATTAACATAGCTCCGCCCTCTCTTTGAGTCTGAGTAACCGGAACCGGACAGCTAATTCTTCGTATTAGTTCTCGGTGCGTTGCTATGGTAATGTAAATTGATAGACAGCTGTCAGTCAAGCACATTCATTCATTCATTCAGTATCATGGTCCTTGGGCAAGACTCCTAACACTACTTTCCTATAGTGCTGTGACAAATTATTTAACCCCTTCCAAACTTCTTCTATTTTTATTGCATGCCTGTCACATTTAAATGTCTAAAATCATCCCAAAAAATTGGAGCCATCCCAGCCATCCCCTTGTTAAAGAAAAGTGCATTTAAGTATTTTTAAATATACTTAACATGGAAAGGTACATACTGTACTTTTAGCATTAACATTAATACGTACGTAAATGCATATAAAATGTACTATATTGGAACAACTTACGGCAACTTAATATATTTCAATAGTAATTAAGCTATATTTAAATACAACATAAAAGCATTAGGTTGTGCTTTCGAGTGCCTTTTTCGAATATCTTATGCGAACTTGAGTAGATTTAATTTTGTGTTTTTTAAAACATACTTTTTAATACACTTGAAGTATATCGTAAATGTGCTACTTTGCATATCGATGCACATAAAACTACACTAAAATGCACTTATTTAATGCAGTATTTAATGTCACTACATATAATACATTTTTTGGAAATAGTGAGACAGTATATTTAATGTGTATTTTTTACATTAACTATACTAAATAGAAAGTGTACTTTTAGTATTCTTCATCTAATTTGAACATACTTTTAATGCTCTTAAGCATACTTCCTTTTCACAATCTGAGTCTCCATGATCAGTTTACATCTATACTGCTATCCCATGACCTCTGGCATGTCAATATAGGTTGCACATTCTTAGAGCAACATACAGTAAACCAAGTGAACCAGCTTCAAGACAATATATTTTCCAGGGACATCCATTTGTCTTTCACGAAGACAATGCATAAATCTCCTGCTGCACACGTTACAAAGGCAAAGGAAAGTGAGGACTGCAGTTCTTTAGGTGTTTATCTGGGTTCTTTTGTGAGCTCCTGGATTAGTCTTTGATGTGATCTTGAGGAAATTTGGTAGAAAGCCAGTCCTGGAAAGTGTTGGCACCGTTGCAGTGTTCAAAGTGTTCTGCATTCGTGGATAATCCTAATAATAGCTCTCACTGAGATTCACTTCAGTCTAAAAGCCTTAACAGCCTTAACAATGTCTATTTAACCCCTTTATCAGGGTTTACATTTTTGGATCAATGCCTAGTAGAATTGGCATAGATGCCACTTCATTTCAGCACCCATTTCTACTGTGAGGGCAAAAGGGCACCAATGGCCAGGCACTTATAATGACACACAATCATCATAATCCTAATTTATTGCAAAAATGGGAATTCTAGTGGCACTCAATCACTTTTACCCCCACAAGAAGAGCAGCCAAAAGGGCACTTTATCTCTTGTTGTCTCTTTAAACACTGTATACACAGACAAGTAATGCCTGTTCCCACACCCATGCCTTAATAATATGTGCAGCATGTGGTTTTGCATTGTCCTGTTAAAAAATGCACAGATGTTCCTGGAAAAAAATGTGGTGTTGCAGGATTTTAAAATGTAAAAGAATTTGAATTTTTTAGCACTGAATTGTTTTGCATTTAATTACTGCATGCGATTTTTTTTTTGCCTCTGATTACATTAAAATACATTATTTTCACTACAAACAAACAAATTCAACAGCAAAAAGTTAAAAAAATTCAAGTAAAATAAGTTGCTCAAAATCGACATGCACAAAATTTTAGGTAAAAAAAATCAAATAAAGATCCGGGAAACACAGGTTGAGCAGTCGATTCAGTCTTCAATCAAACCAACAACCAGCCAATCGAATCACACCCCGGAGATCATGTGACAGCAATGTGACTTTGCTGCACAAGGGACTTTTGATTGATTTGAAGACTTAATCGATTGCTCATCCTATGTATGTCCCAGATGTTTAATCTAATTATTTATCTTGTATTTTGGGATGTAAATTTGACTGTCGAATTTGAACAACCTAAATTTTCTTAACTAGAATTTTTTTTTTACTTTTGTGTGGTGTGTTAAATAGGGTGAATATAGAGGTCCAAACGTCCGTATTTCCTGGGACATGTCCGTATTTCACGTCCTGTCCCGGGCGTCCCGGGTTTTTTCCAAAAATGAGGAAATGTCCTGGTTTTTAAATTACCTTCATTGGACGATTAAATTTACATGCACGCGCACGGTGCTGCGTGTGACCGTGTCCTCCACTGACCGAACCCTATAAATGTAAATATACTATAAATACACCAACCAGCCAAAAATGACTCTCATTGCCAGTTAGTCTATACAGGGTTTGGTGATAGCAGTGAACACATATATAGTGATGTTTTGGCCTGTGGTGTTGCTGGCATGGTAGTGTTAAAATCAGCTCATCGCTGTCAGCTTGGTTGTGGTGGTGAACACATATGAACTCACACTCACTTCCAGGAAAGCAGACAGTTGTGTTTCCTTGAAGAACCCCTAATCTGATCTGCCCTCAGCTCACACACACTCACACACACACACTCACATGCACAGTAAAACAGTCAGGTTCCTGAGTTGGGTTCCTTCTTCAGAGGGCACTTCTTAGCTTATCCCTTCGTCACACTTGTAGTGAGTCTGTCTATTCATGACAGTGGCCTGCAGTGACTCCAGCATCCTCAGATAACTCCTCATTCACTCACAACAAGCGGCCTGTAGTAATGACGCAAGGCCCGAGCGTCCAAACTCAAATCCTATTGGCCAGGAGATCAGGAATTAGATTAATGAGGACTTACTCTTTCAGAGAGGCCTGGCATGGAAACCATCCATTCAACAGAAAGTGCATTTCAGGACTCTAACACATAATCTAACTAAAGTTGGGACAGGGGGGCAATTTAGGGCAAGTAATGAAGTTCCAAAATTTTTGCACTATAAGGTGCAACATTCTATAAGGCGCACTATCAATGAATGTCTATTTTCTGGTCTATTTCATACATAATACGCACCAGATTATAAGAAACATAATATGACGCTAGAAAGGCACATGGGTCTCCATGTCGCAATGTTTTCCTTCTTATTCAAGCAGGTCTCGCTGCTGGAAGGTGTGATATACTCACCTCTGAACAACAAAAGAGCTAGCTAGCGCTTAGGGTGGTTAGCGACTAATGCTAATACTGCTCCAGCCTTGGTGCTGGAGAAACTTCACCGAAAACTCAACTGTATAATGCTGTACTTCAGCAGAGGGGCTTTACTGCTCCTTACAACCTGGACTGGTAGAATTCATACATAAGGTGAACAGAATTATAAGGCACACTGTCGATTTTAAGAGCGCCTTATAGTGTGAAAAATACGGTAAACAACCTCAGTACTGCAGGCATGCATGCAGACTTCATGCCTTTATAATGTGTGCAGAATATGGTTTTGCATTGTCTTGTCGAAAAATACATGCATCATCCATTGCATGTGTTGCAGGCCTAAAATGCAGTCAACAAATACATGACAAAAATATCATTAAAATGTTTTAAATTATTTATCTATGAAGATGCAGATTTCATTTTCCAGCAGGATTTGTCACACTGCCCACACTGCCAAAAGTACCAATTGGTCTTATAAAATATTCTAATTTTCTGAGATACTGATTTTTGGGGTTTTCATTGGCTGTAAGCCAAAATCATACACAATAAAATAAACAAACGATTAAACTAGATAATTCTTTGTTTAATACATTTATATAATATATGAGTTTCACATTTTGAACTGAATTACTGAAATAAAGTAACTTTTCAATGATATAAATTTTTTTTGAGAAGCACCTGTATGTAGACATTTAAAAATGGGGGAAAACAAAAAAGAGGTGCACAATTTAAACATTATAGTAAAACACAAATAACAAGTTTTGGCCAGACACATTTTTTTTAGGAATTATTGTAACTAAACCATTATCTGTAAAGTGTGAATATTTTAACTCATTAAAATGAATTGTGCAAAAAACAATGTTTATCAAGAAAAATATTTAGAGCTTTTTGGCTCTAAGTGGTCCAGTGGAGATCGCCGGTTCGAATCCCGTTCATGCAGCTTGCCATCGGCTACTGGAGCCCTGAGAGAGCACAGTTGGCCTTCCTCTCTCCCCACATCACTCCAAAGGGTGATGTTGATCAGCACAAGGCTGCGTCTGTGAGCTGATGTATCAGAACCGAGTCGCTGCGCTTTCCTCCGAGCGTTAGCGCTGTGATGCTACTCTGTAATGCTGCATCAGCAGGAGTTTGAAAAGAGGCGGTGGCTGACTTCACATGTATTGGAGGATTCACCCTTCTGGTGTTGGGGCATCACAAGTGATGGGGGGAGTCCTAATAAAAAAAAAATGCTTTTTAACTTTTAACTTTCAGATGGTTAAATGTGTCCTGGTACCTTTATAGTACTTCTACACCTACTATAAACTAATATTTAAAAGTTTATCTCCTGTAGTTTCATAGCAGGAACTGACGTGTATCTCTCCACCTGGGTGTTAAAGACTCTGAGTTAAGTTCAGTCGAGATTTAAATAACCTGCATTTTCCATCTCAGTCACACAGCGAGTGACAGAAGCTCAGCCAGCAGCAGAACTGCACCAGTTGACTCAGTTTCTGACACTGTAACCTCTTTTCCATTCCTCTCAACCACAACTGAAGCCCCCCGGGATCCGAGCGCTCAGCCTACTGTATCTCACACCAGCAGCCTGAATTCCAGTAAAGCAGGAGATACCATCAACCCACCACCTAATGGTTACTATGACAATTTCTACCCTTCCACATCAAGGTAGGAGGTCCCCTGCGGCTGGAGCCCAAAACCAGTGGGTGGAGGTTTCACCTGCCAACCTCAGAACAGAACATTTACATACACACACACTCACAGAGAGAGCACTCTCATCTTCACTCATCATCACAACATCGGGCTTTTAGAATATATACATACATTATTTCTTTTATTGTTGATGATTATGGCTTACAGCCAATAAAACCCCAAAAATCAGTATCTCAGAAAATTTGAATATCATATGGGTAGTGTGCCAAGTCCTGCTGGAAAATGAAATCTGCATCTCCATAAAAGTTGTCAGTAGCAGAGGGAAGCATGAAGTGCTGTAAGATTTTTTATTTATTTTCTTTTAGATTTGATAATAAAACGCAGTGGATCAACACCAGCAGATGACAGACATGTCTCTCCTCTAAACCATCACTGATTGGTGGAAACTTCACACTAGACCTCGAGCAGTTTGGACTGTGTGTCTCTCCACTCTTCCTCCAGACTCTGATTCCTCCCTTGATTTACAAATGAAATACAAATAAAATTGACTGATAATCAGTGATGGTTTGGTGGCTGTGAGCAGTGAACGCAGCACAGACCGTGTGTGTAAACAGCATGGAGCAGCAGCAGAGACAGCGTTTGTTACTAGCTGTTGTAATTAGTGCTCTATGGACAATATAATAGATTAAACTGTGTCTTATCAGCAGTTTAGCTCAAATAAAAAGAAGTATATTTGATAGCTGGGTCATGTGAGAAGTTCTCAGGTCTTCTTCTGCCTCAGTACTCTGAAGTAAATTAGCTCAGCTTCTGCAGACCGCAGTGTTCAGCTTTCTTTCTCAGCTCACCTGGTTTTCACACAGCTGAGGCAGCTTCACACATCAGCAGCTCTTTACTGAGCACCACGCCGCTCGCCAGGAAACTGCCACCACAGCCGACTAATGCCTGGCAGAGTCACAGACGAGTCAGAGGTCACAGAGCGACTGACTTCCACTGATACTGATACTGAACAGTCCTGCTCAACACGAGCTGATGGATTTTAATTTACGGGTAGCACCCTGAGGATTCTAATCCAGCTCCAACTTCAGCTTAATTAATGATTAATAAGGTCTATCCATGTTGTTTTGATCATTTTATTTAAGATGCAATTTCAGACATGAGGTTCAATCCTCCAATCTAAGTTCAGTGTCTGCTAGTGTCAACATTAGCCTAGCATCTCCAGTTCTAAACCAAAGATTCAAACTTCAGATCCTAAACACGTCTCGGCTGGTTATTTGCATCTGGAGCAGATAATAAAAAGTGCATTGGATTTTTCACCAAAATATTCATTTAAGTTCCAGATCACTCAATACTCTTCATTTATCTTTAGTCCCAAGTATTTTTTTCTCCAAACTAGTCCAAAACTAATCCCAGCTAGTTTCTTTAAATTAGTCTAAAAAGCGATTTTTTTCAAACTAGTGCCATTTTCTTCCCCAAACTAGACCAAACAAGTTTCTTCAAACTAGTCCAAACTAAAAAAGTGGTTTCTGCTGCTTGCCAGGCAGTTATTGTAAATAAGAACATGTTCTTTATGACTAGCCTGGTGAAATAAAGGTGAAATAAAAAAAAGTAATCTAATCCCTAGTAAAAGTAAAACTAATCCCAACTAGTTTCTACAAACTAGTCCAAAACTAGTCCCAACTATTTCTTCCAAACAAGTCCAAGCTGGTTTCTTTAAATTATTTTAAAACTACTCCCAACTAGCTTCTTTAAATTATTTTAAAACTAGTCTTAACTAGTTTCTTTAAATTAGTTTAAAACTAGTCCCAACTAGCTTCTTTAAATTAGTTTAAAACTAGTCCCAAACTAGTCCCAACTAGTTTCTTTAAATTAGTTTAAAACTAGTCCCAACTAGTTTCTTTAAATTAGTTTAAAACTAGTCCCAACTAGTTTCTTTAAATTAGTTTTAAACTAGTCCCAACTATTTTTTTCCAAACTAGTCCAAGCTAGTCTCTTTAAATTATTTTAAAACTAGTCCCAAACTAGTCCCAACTAGTTTCTTTAAATTATTTTAAAACTACTCCCAACTAGCTTCTTTAAATTATTTTAAAACTAGTCTTAACTAGTTTCTTTAAATTAGTTTAAAACTAGTCCCAACTAGTTTCTTTAAATTAGTTTAAAACTAGTCCCAACTAGTTTCTTTAAATTAGTTTAAAACTAGTCCCAACTATTTTTTTCCAAACTAGTCCAAGCTAGTATCTTTAAATTAGTTTAAAACTAGTCCCAAACTAGTCCCAACTAGTTTTTTTAAAATTAGTTTAAAATAGTCCCAAACTAGTCATAACTAGTTTTGTTTCTTCAAACTAGTCCCAGTTAGTTTTTTTAAACTATCCCAAGTAGTTTCTTTAAATTAGTCTAAAAGTAGCCCCAGTTTTTTTCAAACTAGTCCCAACTGGTTTCTTTAAACTAGTTTCATACAATTAGTCTAAAACTAGTTTCTTCAAACTAGTCCTAACTAATTTCTTTAAAGTAGTCCACAACTAGTCCCAAACTAGGTTATTTTAGTCTCAAACTTGTCTCAGCTAGTTTATGCAAACTAGTCATTACTATTTTTTTTATTAGTCTACAACTAGTCCCAACTAAGTTATTTTAGTCTTAAACTCATCCCAGCAAGTTTCTTCAAACTAATCCTAACTAGTTTCTTTAAATTAGTCTACAACTAGTCCCAACTAGCTTCTTTTAGTCTCAAACTCCTCCCAGCTAGTTTTTGCCAAACTAGTCCCGACTAGTATCTTCAAACAAGTTCCACATAGCTTTTTCCAAACTAGTCCTGACTAGTTTTTTTTTTTTCAATTTACTTTCTTTAAATTGGTCCCAAACTAAGTTTTTAAACTACTTTTTAACACTTGTCCCATACTAGTCCCAGGTGACTCCCTAACTTTAATGATTTTTTTAAGTGCCACTTAAGTGCCTTAAAGTGCGATTCTAGTTCCAACTCATTTTTTCAAGCTAGTCACGCACTAGTCCCTGATCACTCAATAATCGTCAGTCTTAAACCGGGCGCTGATTGTGTTTGGTCCTCTGGAGAGTCCCGACTCTGGAGTCCAAGCTGATGCAGGCAGATTTTCCTTGAAGGTTTTTAGATCATCTGCTTCATTCATCAAACCTCTTGACCACATTTCCTGCGCCTCTAGATCTCCACACAGCGATTACACAGCCGTGCAGCTGCAGCAGTTCTGCCGCAGAATTACCTGGAAGTCTTCGGGTTTCTCCAGAAGCTCTTGAGGTTCTGCTAAAGAGCTGTATTGTGCTCGGGGTCACAGAGGAGCTAAAGTGGCTTTTTTATGGTCACTGGGCTCTGACCTGCTGAAGTATCTTATCTTGCTTAAAAAAAAAAAAACTCATCTTCAGCTTTTCTGTTCTTTCATTTTTGTTTTTTAAGCAGATTTTTAAAGCAGGCTGTGTTTGTGTTCACACCTAAAATAATCTGGATTGATTTGGTTTTACACTGGAGTTTATTAACCAATCTTCTTTGCCCTGTATTATAAACTACATGGGATGCATCTCTCTATACTTGAAAATGAACAATATTTTCTTTCATTTCTAGTAAGTACGTATTCTCTGCTTACTGGTCAGAGCTGTCGGGGGCGGAGCAAGAAAGTAAATACTAGTCCTAACTAGTTTCTTTAAATTAGTTTAAAACTAGTCCCAATATAGTCCCAACTAGTCTCTTTAAATTAGTTTAAAACTAGTCCCAACTAGTTTCTTTAAATTAGTTTAAAACTAGTCCCTATATAGTCCCAACTAGTTTCTTTAAATTAGTTTAAAACTAGTCCTAAGTAGTTTCTTTAAATTAGTTTAAAACTAGTCCTAAGTAGTTTCTTTAAATTAGTTTAAAACTAGTCCTAAGTAGTTTCTTTAAACTAGTAAAAAAATAGCACCAGCTAGTATTTTTTTTTAAAACTAGTCCCAATCTAGTCCCAACTAGTTTCTTCAAATAAGTTTAAAACTATTCCCAACTAGTTTCTTCAAATAAGTTTAAAACTATTCCCAACTAGTTTCTTTAAATTAGTTTAAAACTAGTCCCAACTATTAAATACAGAAAGAAGGTCCTGTGTTCTGGGCTAGCGCATATTTCTGTGGATTTTTAACAAGGAGGAACAGCAGCAGCAGCAGAGTTAATAAGTTTAGCAATAATTTTATAACTGTATTAATTATATGAGTAATAAATCAGGTTTAACCGCTCCTGAACAGCTGTTTAGCTTGAACTTGTGCAGTAATCTATTGTGTGTTATAACAGGCCCAGATTAAGGTTTGTAAAGCACTTACTATATATAGATAAGAGCTTATTGATTAAATATGATCACATCATACTTAATCCACATTTCCATTTTATCATCCACGTTTCCTCATGTAGCTTCCACAGAATTTGGCTGTGAAGGGTAGATAACCGGGTCTGAGTATTTCCGGAACTGCAGGCAGGTATTGTGGGGTGTTCTCAGTTATTGTTTGATATATAAATAGTGATTATGTTAATTTGTTTGGTGTGTAAAATGCTCAGATGCAGGTTTTTCCGGTTCTTTAATCAGGTTCCGGTAGAGAAACCTTGATATTTTGTCCTTAAGTCCTTAAGGTGTGCGAGGTACTTACTATTTTTAGGTTAGTGCTTGTTTATTAAATAAAGCCACGTCATACTTATCCCACGTTTCCTCTCAGACAACTGGGTCGGAGCATCTCCAAAATATGGGCAGGTCTTGTGAGGTGAATTTTTTTGCGATGTAATAAATATATATATATATATATATATATATATATATATATATATATATATATATATATATATATAAATAATAATAATAATAATATATACCTGGCTTAAAATGCAGAATTTAGATATGTGACCATATGTTAAAAAAAGTTTACATCAGTTTATATCATTACTGATCACTAGTGATGCCACCATACAAGGAGGGTAAAGACTAGCACATGCCTCCTCCGACACATGTGAAGTCAGACTCCGCCTCTTTTTGAACTGCTGCTGATGCAGTATCGCCGAGTAGCATCACAGCGCTAACGCTTGAAGGAAAGCGCAGAAGCGACTCGGCTCCTATACAACAGCTCACAGATGCAGCCTTGTGCTGATCGACATCACCCTCGGAGTAATGATGAGGGGAAGAAGTGCCATCTACTGTACCCACCCAGAGAGAGTCTGACTCCACATGTGTTGGAGGAGTGTCCTTCCTGTTGTGTTTGGGCATCACTAGTGATAGGGGGAATAAGTCCTAATGAGTTTAAATTGCTGAGAAAATGGGATAAAAATGAGAAATAAAATGATAAAAAAATAAATAACAGGTCTATGCTTCTTCAGCGTTGCAATGAACAGATTCCGCTCGTGCAAACAGCTTAAAATATGTTTTGAAAGCTCAGTTTTTATGCTCTACTTACTAAAAAAAAATTGTCGGGTTTAAATCAGGTTTAGGCTCAGGCTCAAAATGACAGTTTATGGGGCATAATGTGCACAGGCTTGGGCCTGATCTAAGCTCTACTGTAGAAACTACAAAAACTCTGTAGTTTGCACTTACAGTGTTTTTCTTGGAGCTTCCTCTTCCTTATTAAAGGAATTTTATCTCGTTTCTAATCTTCTGAGCATGAAAAGCGTGTACTTAACTCAGCGGAAACGTACTAAATGAAGGGAGGTCTGCACAGACTCTGCACAGCATTTCTGTCAGCCAAGCTTCCACAGCTTTGTTTTTTTTTTTTTTTTTTAACCCTTGTGTGGTGTTCGGGTCTGTGGGACCCGTTTTCATTTTTCATCAAATGATACTAAAAAAATATTTTTTCTAACTCAAACTCATTGGCATTGGCTCATTTTTTGTGAAAAACATATATCAAAACACATTTTCGATAATCACACACTGTACACCCCCCCCCCCCCCCCCCCACACACACACACATTTATATTACATACAGTATGTTTGGCCAAGGGCTAATAAACATTGCTTCATTTGTAAATTTGAAACTAAACAAATGTTCTACTCATATCTTGAGTTTAATTCATTTCCTTTTACATTTTATTAAAAAAACTAATAAAAAAAGAGTAGCACTTTTTAAAAGAAATGTAACATAAGAAAGGTAAAGGGCAAATATTCACCATGTAAGCTGTTTATATTGCTTGCAATTTAGGTGAAGCGAGCATGTGTAAAGCATTTTAATGTAAAATTGCTTAATTTTGCTGAATTAAATACAAGTAACAAAGTAAACGAGTAACAAAAATATGAACACCACACAAGGGTTAAGAAGAATTAAACTCAGTTTCTGAGAAAACATCACTGTTTCCTCTCTGGCTGAAGGGTGGGCACGCATCTGAGTTTCCTTTAACTGAAAGTTCACACTGGATACAGGGGACACGCTGGAGCCTGAGAGAGTCTGGGAGAGCACTACAGTTTCAACTTTCATACAATCACACTTCCTCCATTAGTATAAACTGCAGGACAGCGCTGTACACGCAGATGTGCTGCCGAGTTGCAGCTTTGCAGGCCTGTTATGACAATGTGATGAGTGCACAGCCTAACAAACCTCCCCTCGCCCACTGTGGAGGCTGTGCTGGAGCAATAACTGGCACCGTACTTCCAGAACACGCTGGGCGGCTGAAGCTCCTCACAGCTGAACGCTGGTTGACGAATCCCGACGCTGAAGCCGTGGCACAGTTCAGGGGAACTCCACAGACTGGGAAGTAAACAGAGTTATTCAGCAGTTCACGGGAAGCGACTGGAAATCTGCACAAGAGCACAATTACAGATAACACGCAGATAAAAACGAAAAACACGCAGATAAGCTATTTATATACAGCAATAACTTTATATCTGCAACCGACATAAACCTAAAAAAAAAACACACTTCTCTAAACATTCTCTAACAGTGTTGTTTTATTCCATAAACTATAGACAACATTTCTTCCAAATTTCAAATTAAAATATTGTCATTTAGAGCATTTATTAGCAGAAAAAAGAGAAATGGCTGAAAAAAGACCTCAAATAATGCAAAAAAAAAAAAAAAAACAAGTTCATATTCATTAAGTTTTAAGAGTTAATATATATATATATATATATATATATATATATATATATATATATATATATATATATATATATATACATACATGTTCTCCTCCACCAGTCTTACACACTGCTTTTGGATAACTTTATGCTGCTTTACTCCTGGTGCAAAAAGTCAGCTTGCAGTTCAGTTTGGTGGTTTGATGGCTTGTGATCATCCATCTTCCTCTTGATTATATTCCAGAGGTTTTCATAAAAAAAAAAAATTAATTTGGTAAATAAAAAAAACCCATAATTTTTAAGTGGTCTCATTTTTTTACAGAGCTGTACATTTAAATAAAACAAACAATTACTAATTATTAATGCTCATCTGATTTTGCACTCGTCTTTTATATTTGGGAAAAGAGAGAGAGAGAGAGAAAGAGTTTATTAGTAATTACTAATTTTGTGTTTCTATTTATTTTGTGCTGTTTTGATATTATATTGTATTGTAGTAAATTTTATTTACATGCATTTGTATATAAAAAAAATATTCACTCTTAAATTCACTTTGCATGCTTGCTAACAGCACATAAATACAGGTGCATCTCAAAAATATCACAGAAAAATTACTTTATTTTAGTAAAAAAAACAAAACAACATATTATATAGATGTATTATACACAGAGTGGTCTGTTTTAATGTTCTATTTTCTTTAATTGTTAATGATTATGGCTTACAGACAATTAAAACCCCCAAAAAAATCAGAGTCTCAGAAAATTAGAATATTATATAAGACCAATTGGTACTTTTAGCAGTACTGTGGGCAGTGTGCCAAATCCTGCTGGAAAATGAAATCTGCATCTCCATAAAAGTTCTAGTTTAAAGTTTCCACAATCAGTGATGCTTTTGAGAGACATCTCTATGTCATCTGCTGGTGTTGATCCACTGTGTTTTATTATCAAGTCCGAAGTCAGAAGACAAGGCGTAATTAATTGCGATTTAATTTACAACACTACTTAAAGGTATTTAAAAGAAAATAATAATAATAATAAAAAAACACATTCAAACCCAGATTTATACGTAGAATAATTTATTGCATGTCTTTAATATCTGTTGGTAAAGGAACTGTAATCGATTAAAAGCAGATTGCGATTTACACAGCGTACAGAAACAGCTCATTTCACACAATTGTTTTTTAATTTTTTTTCATTGTTCTTTTTTTTTTGTTCTCTTCCACAGGGTTGAAATTGACATTAGAGTGAAAATACTGCAATAAGTTCACACAATTTACTGTATTGCTCTTAAGATTAATGTTTTACAAAATCTGCCCACATTTCTTTACAAATAACTCAAATCAATAACTCTTCCAGAGAGGAAAATTCAATATTCAGCTAGTTTTTTAATTTTTTTAATCATAGCTTTCCCGGGTTCGTCAGCTGAGCAGCAGAGGATTATGCCCTTTCTATCTGCTACTGTTTGATCCGTGATTGAATTTTAAATATCGGCCAATTTCTAGTTCTAGTTCTAGTTCTAAAAATAAACAGCTGTTATTGCACTTTATTGACTTTTAACTTGGTGCTGCCAGAACAAGCGGTTTCTGAGTTAATTCCAGTAGGATTTAGAGATTTTAGTGCACTTTACACGTGATTTTATCATTCTTAACGTAAGAATCAGTCAGTACACTGAGGAAATTAAAGAATTAATGAAGAATTAAAGCATTTTTCAGAAGGCGTCTTCTTCTGCTAGTTCTTGTGCGGATTGATAACTTCAGCCTGCTGGATCAACGGCTGTTTGACTATGTTAACAGATTTTAGTTTAGTCACTATAAAACCTTAAAAAAAAAAAAAAAACAAAACAAAAAAAACTGGTGTTAATGGGCTTGAGTGCAGAACAGTTAACAACAATACGGTAGCACTAAAGAACACAATGTTAATGCTGTGTCTGATCAGAAAATAGTGAATATGTTGTTTTTTGTGTTTTTTTTTTAGCATTTGAAGAACATTTAAAAATCCCAAAACCCTTTAAAACCCCCTGTGGTTTCATAATTTCTTTGCTCCACCAAACTCAACACCTGTAAACTCAACTTAAGCCCTATCTGGACGGGATTAGTTTCTCAGGGGGACGCCTGTGAAAAAATATTTTACACTTCTACTCTACTAGTGATAAAACTCTTGCATCTAGACTACAATTGAAGCTTTTCTCGGTCACATGACATCGTGGCGTTCAGTAGCTCCTCCATTTCCACTCGCTGTTGTGTTTTTTTAACATGGATCTCCGTGGAAACGCGCGCCCAAAGTGTAACTACGGTGTGCGGAAGTGGACAAATACTGCAGCTATTTTATTAAACTTGAGTTGAGGAAACTCAAGAGATGTGCATCTGCACAGGACTAAAATTACCGGAGGACCACAAAAAAAAGAGTTCAGCGAAAAACAAACAGTAGATAATTCAGCCTGTAATTTTCTTAGAGGACGTCTGAGAGAAACAAACACGTACATGGTCGTTCTGGAAAGGAATAAAATCACAGAGAATAAAAAAAAACCCTAAAAGAGAAAATTACCCCAGAACCCCCTGAGAAACTAATCTCTGCTAATAGCATCCCACTAAGTGATGGGTGAGAGGAGGCAGACTAAAGCCAGGCGGACACTGTGCGATTTTAGCCCGATTTTAAGCCCGATCTGGTCGGATGCGACTGAATTTCATGATCGGGCCGAATTTTAGCTTGATCGTGCGTCGTTTGTCGTGCAGTGTGAGAGGGGAAGCCATGTCCGATTAATTGCCCATACGAGCTGCGAATGAGCAGTCGGACGCGACCAGGGATTTCTGACATGCCAGAAATTTTGGTCGCTTGTCTCACAGTGTGAGCTGTTTTGCGGGCCGATTTCTTAACGTCACGGCCTGTTTTCCCAAAAATCTGCACAGTAACTATATATAATTATTAGTCATATTTATTTCTGTCAGTTATAAGGATTTATATTTATGTTCGTTACACAGACTTATAGCTTAATATAGCAGACACAGGCATTCTGCTGTTTAAGAATTTCAACAGATGCTTATTCTCAGTCAATAGCTGGAGTTTTTGAAAAGAAAAATTAAAAGAGAAAATATCTTTGACAAACATAAATTTATTTTATTTCACTTTGCTATTATATCTGAAAAATAAAGCACATTGTCAGCCTCTGATGCTGCCCGTCAATTATATAAAACCTAAAACATGCACAGAAATATAAAGCTATATTTTATTATTCGTTTCTTTTCGCCAGGGCAAATTTATTAAAATTATAAATATGTTAATTTATTAATTAAAATCTCGTCCAGTGCTCCAGAATATTAGCCAAAGCCAGCTTAGCGCAGCGCGTGGCATTGCGCGCGGCATTGCCCGCATAATAACCTCTGTCTTCTAAAATAAACGTTTTAATAAATAAGGTCGGAGAAGTGTAGTATAATTAGTGCTATTAAACTTACTAAAGCTAATAAATGTACTGATAATTAATCAAGATAAATCAGACAAAATGCGCTGCGCCTCTCTCTCGCTCTCTTTCGCAGCGCGGAGCTGAATTCAGCGCGAGGCTACAGAAACTCAGTTCAGTTGAATAAAAATAAGTAAGGGCCTGTAAGTACAAGCAAAGGGCCTGTAAGTAAATATTGTCAAATATAAAGAATAGTTTGAGGTTTTGGTGAGCTGTTTTCATGATTTGAAACTGAAACTAACTGAAACTTTGATTAATCTGCAGAAAGCCTGGGTTATTTTAAACGAATTTTTAATGAGTTTATATTTTATATTTATTCATTTTAATTATTTTTCTTCTTTTATTAATCAAATCATTAAATATATATCTTCATAAGATATACATTTTTTACCTTTTATGTCAATTTTTATTATATTTTTTTAAGGTCCTATTTTTCCTTTTTTACGTATATATTTTATTCGTCTATAATAAATGTCAGTTTTTATTTATATTTTTTATATATTTTTTAAATCCCTTTTAAAATGTTAATGCTCAGCGGCACTGTAAATGAGGGTCCCTATCCAGTGTGAATAACCTATTGCTTGTTTAATATTCAGTGTTTCAAAACCAGTTTTTACATAAACAATAAACAGAATAAAAAATAAAATTATTTTATTTTATTTAAGCTGCTGGTGTTTCTTTCGCAGCCTGACGCGCAGTCATTTTTCTATGCGCTCTCCTTCTGTAAAACGGACAACCCGTAGAGTCCACGTCGCCTCAGCCACCTGCGAGTCCATGTACGTCTCTTCCGTGGACTTTCAGCGCACAACAGGGCACAAATAAGCAAAGCTAAGCGCTTTCTTTTGCAAGGCGTTGTGTTGAAGCGAGAGTTTGTACGCAAAGAAAGCTCCGCCTACGGGCTGCGTTTAGACGTGCAGTGTCAGCTCCCCTGTCGCAGCAGGTCAGTCGGACCGTACAGTGTGTGCAGATGAATCGCAGGCGTTGTTCATACACGACAAACGATTCAAACGTGCAGTTTGAGCTCTCCAGAACGCATCCGATTAAAAAAATCGCACAGTGTCCGCCTGGCTTTAGAGGCAGACTTTTTAAATTAAAAAAAAACATATAAAGATTAATAACACTATGTTTGGGAGTGTTTTTATATTTACTGTAATTGAAAACTGTATACTTATATCATTTAAACAAGTTAATGCATTAAAGTCTACCCCAGTTAAAATAGCTGTAACCTAAAATATAAAAGATATTCCATTCATATTTTTAGCCAACTGTTTTACTGGTTAGACTCTACTGGACCTGTGTTTTAATATATGTTAATAATAACCAACAACTAGGGGGTTTTAATGATACAAATGTCATGGTTCGGTGCACAAGATAGAAATATCGAAAATAACAGTATGTGGGTAACTATTAGGGTAAATATGGTAACTATATAGTGGTTTAGAAGTAATGTAAGAATAGAACTGTAGTCTTGTTTGTCCCCTCCATCCGTCGTCCTCACTCTCTTATGGGAACGAACTGAAATTAAATGTAAAGTTTAATTTTGTTGAGTAAAATAATTTTATATCAACAATACTCTACTCTATACACACTACTTAAGGTACTTTTAACTACCTCAGGGTGGGGACCATGAGGTCTAAACTGCAGTGTGAACCGAACCATGACTTATTTTTTGCACTGATGCATCCCAACAAACAACTATCTACAAATAATAATATTTAATACATATTTTTGTGCAGCAAACTAAAGAAAAAGGCAAAAAGCAAAAAAGCAAAACACAAAAAGCAATAATTCAAAGGGCTTTCAGACAAAGCTACTGTTGAAGTGCAAATTCACGTTCAGTCAAAGTGAAGTAGTCCTCCAGGAGAAAGCACCGCTGGACAGACCCAAAAGTCTTTGTACATTCCTCAGTGTTTAAGACTGGTAAAACTCAGTGGGCACTCATTCACCCACTTGAACATACTTATAAAAACAAACCTGTTTTACGATCTCCATCCCTTTCTCTCTCTCTCTCTCTCTCTCTCTCTCTCGCTCTCATTTCTCTCACACTCATCTCATTCAATCAATTAATCAATCAATCAATCAGTCCACTCATTCACACAACTCAACGCCACCCAAACACACAGCACCATGACAGAAGACCACAAAACAATGGTGCTCAGATGAAGAAGACAAAGAAAAACAAAAAACAATCATAACAAAGCTGTGCTTTGAACGACTTCATCGACCATCAAGAACACCTTTGTTCCCATGAAAGCATCACTGTTCTAAAGAAAGAGAAAGTATGCAAAAACTCTGCGTTCCAAAAACTACAAAGACAAGCGTTCACATAAATCATTAACCGATACACGGACACGACCAGGCTCACAGCGACGCTCGGCACAACTCCAAGCGCAGTTTGCTCAGCTTTACCCTTCTTTCCTCAACTATAAAAGTAGGTCAAGTTTACTGAAATATCAGACACGGTTTCCTTAGTTTGGTCCCACTCTGGGAAACTGGGAAACTCCCTGGTCAAAGAATTGGATCAACATAACATAGACATGATTTCTTCTCTGAGACTCTCTTTAAGGTTATTTTCCAGGTTTTCTTCAGCCCGTCTGACAGAATTGTTCTTAACTCAAATTTCCTTTGGATAAGGATTACATCGGTCACTCAATCTAAGAACCCTAGTGATGAAATTTAAGTTCTAGTGACGTAATTGCTGGTCAAAGTCTCAAAGTCGTCCTTCAAAAAGTTCCTTAATGTCTTTAAAAGCCCTCACACTCTTATTTGTACCTGTACACACTATCCACTCTACAGTGCTTCATCCTAGAATGTGGGAATGTTGGGCAAAGGTATTGGAAGAATCAAAAGGAATCAGGACAGAGTGATTTTTTAAAGGACGCAGCTGATGTATCCTTTGTGGCTCTTGTTTTTTTTTTCAATAAGGCAAGGTGACCTTTAAAAAGAAATGTTTACTGTGGTGTGTAGAACACAATTATTTGTCTTATTAGCTTTGGAGCTCACAAAAACAAATCTACAGAGGAAAGTTCCCAGGTGAAAGCGTTGGATCAACATAACATAGACATTATTTCTTCTCTAAGACTCTTTCTAAGGTTAGTTTCCAGGTTTTCTTCTGCCTGTCTGATAGAATTAACCCTAACTTGAGTTCCCTCAGTTAGAGAATACACTGGTCACTCAATCTAAGAATCCTGGTTCTGAAATTTAAGTTCTAGTGACATAATTGCTGGTCAAAGTCTCAAAGTTGTCCCTCAAATAGTTTTTTTTTTTACATGTCTTTTAAAGCCCTCACACTCTGAATTGGAACTGTAAACACTGTCTACACACTGTCACTCTACAGTTGAGTCATCCTGGAATGTGGAAATGAAGGTATTGTGTTCTGTTTTGACATAAAGAACAAAGGTATTGGAAGAGTTAGAGCTATGATGGACAGGAAGCCAAATTTCAGAGTGATTAATTAAAGGACGCAGCTGATGTATCCTTCGAGGCTCTCGTTTATTTGCATTATTTTACCCATTAATATTATTATTTGTCTTATTAGCTGTGGAGCTCGCAAAAACAAATCTATGGAGGAAAACTCCCTGGTCAAAGCGTTGGATCAACATAAAATAGACACGATTTATTTTCTAAGACTCTCTCTAAGGTCAGTTTCCAGGTTTTCCTCAGCCTGTCTGACAGAATTTTCCCTTCATATAAGAATTAAACCGGTCACTTAATCTGAGAATCCTAGTTCTGAAATCTAAGTTCTAGTGGCGTAGTTGCTGGTCAAAGTCTCAAAGTCGTCCTTCAAGGAGTTCCTTCAAGTCATTGACAGTTTATCATCCTCACTGTGGGAATATTGGTATTGTTTTCTGATTTGACATAAAGAACAATGGTATTGGAAGAGTTAGAGCTATGATGGACAGGAAGCCAAAGTTCAGAGTAATTTATAGTAATTTAAAGGACGCAGGTGATGTATCCTTTGTGGCTCTCGTTTTTTTTTTTTTTTTAATAAGGTATGGTGATCTTTAAAAATAAGTGTGTAATGTGGCGTGTAGAACCCAATTATATGTTCGGTGGAAAACGGTGAAAAAAACTTTAAACTATTCCAATGTATAAAGGTATAATTTTTAAGGTACTACTTCTATACCACCTAAACTTGGATGAAGGGGAAAACTGAGCAAATATTTCTGCACGTTTGTCGCCAGACTGTCGCTGTAAGGACTGAGCTGCTTCCCAGTGGTGGTCTCCACTGGACTGGAGTTGTCCACTCAGACCTGCTCCACTATTTCAGTCTATTTCGGTCTCCTGCTCGAGGTCAGGGTTGTCCTCGAGGTCTGACAGGTGAGGGTTAACGGCAGGTTCAGACTCTGCCTGAGTCTGGGCTTCCTCTCTGGACGAGTCCGTGTTTGGAGGCCTGGTCTCTGCTGGCTCTGAATCAGGAGAAGGCTCGTCTTCCTCTGGTATGACGCTAATGTCCTTCCTGTCCTCTTCCTGTGTGTTCTCGCCGTTGCCGTCGTCGTCCGGGGGCGGGTCTGAGACGGGCTCGGTGTGCTCGTGCTGGGTGGCGTCCGGCGCCTCCTCCTGGGCGGAGGACTGGGTGCTGAAGGAGCGCAGGCGGGGCGGGTCGGCTGGAGGCAGCAGGGTGAGGGAGTCCACGCTGAGCGTCTCGGCGTCGGCGTCCGACAGCAGAGAGATGGTGGGCTGGGCGGCGGGCGTCAGGCTGGGGGCGAGGGCAGGGGCTGGAACAGGGAGAGCAGGGTCGGTCAGAGCCACATGAGACCCCTCAGCATCATCTGTTACACCAACACAGCAGAGACAAGCAAGCAGTGGGAAAAGGGCAACCAACACCAAGCAAGCCCCCCACCAGCTCTACACTACTGAAAGCATGGATAGAGATAGATGAGAGAGACCTATGAGCAGAGCACACTGACCCAACACTCTCCTACAAACACCAGCAAATCTACACGTTACCTGTGTGTATTTCTTAAGAGACTGTAGAATTAAGTTGAGACTGTAGAAGTTCTATCATTTTTTTCTCCTACATTTAATAAAATTACCGTATTTTTCAGACTATAAGGTGCATCAGATTATAAGGTGCACTATTAATGAACAACTATTTTCTGGTCTATTTTCTGGTCTATCTATAAGGCGCACTTGATTATAAGACACATTAAGCGACACTAGTAAGGATGCCTCAGTAAAATAAACTGTAATTCTTAAAAAAAAAAAAAAAAAAAATCTTTCAAATATTATCCCTTTATACAATCAATACTTTCCTGTTCAAAATGGTCTAGAACAGGGGTTGAAAATAGGTGGCCCGTGAGGTTGTGTGAACTATAATAATTGGAAAATAAATATAAATGAATAAAATGCTTCTCTGGAGAGCTTTTGTTTACCATCCTCCCCTGTCGCTCTCTCTCTGTCGCTCTTGGCGTGACTTTAGTTTTCGCTCGTTCTCGTTTTTTCGCCCGTTCTTGGGCTCCCTATCTCCTTATAAGGTTTTTTTTTTCACGGCCGTGTCCCAATTCACTAGTGGCACAGCGGTAGTGTATTGTACTGCGACCCTGACGACACAGGTTCCTTCCCGCACGAGAGACTTTCCTTTCTTCTTGGGTTTACCTGCTTTGAGATCAACTGTTCTGCAACTGGGTTCAAGAACCCTCTGGGCTGGAGAGCTACCAGTCAGATTTTTGTTTTTTGTGGAGCGCCACATAATAGTCAGTTTTAATTCTGGAACATTGTAAATATAATGCAACAGACCCTAAAATCCCAACATGTATAAAAGAAAACTAAAAAGTGGATGGAGAGAAAACATTCTAGATACAGCTCTGGAAAACAATAAGAGATCACTTAAAACTGATGAGTTCCTTTGATTTTACCAAATTAAAAACCTCTGGAATATAATCAAGAGGAAGATGGATGATCACAAACCATCAAACCACCAAACTGAACTGCTTGAATTTTTGCATCAGGCGTAAAGGCATCCAGTCAAGTTATCCAAAAGCAGTGTGTAAGACTGGTGGAGGAGAACATGATGCCAAGATGCATGAGAACTGTGTAAAAACTAACCAGGGTTATTCCACCAAATATTGGTCTCTTATTTTTTTTCTCCAGAGCTGTACATCCAAAAATGTGCAGAGGTTCTACATTGTAATAATAATAATAGTAATAATAATAATAATACATGTGTGTCTGTAGGTGTTTGCTTGTTCAGGCCTTTAGGAAGTGCTTAAAAGGGTGTTAATCCAGGAACATCAAGTTCTTTATAACAGCATTAAAAATGGCCGTGGTGTTTGATAGCATACTGTGCTCTTTTATGCTCGTTTGACTTGTTTGACTCACTGCTTCCTGCCAGTGTAGCCTCTCGACCTCCTACATTAAGAACACCAGTGTGCCTTTACTAATAGATAAGTCTGTTTTATGTTTTAATTGAGTCCTACCAAGATCATATTAATTTAAGACGGACAACAAATCTTTCTTTTCAGTCGATATAATTAAAAAAAAGTGCATGATTTATTTCGTGCATATCTGTTAAAAGCATCAGGTAATTTTGGAGGATTTCCACACCACCCCTTCAAAGAACTCACAGTTCCTTCTGCTCTCTTGAACCGGAGCCAAAGGCATGTGAATAAACATCTGCACACAATGTTCTCTGCCTATTTTAGCAGTTAGAGGAATAGCCTGTGCTATCAGCTGGTACAAGCAGTACTTTGGCTATGATGCGCTATAGGGGAGGAGGATACTGCTGAAACAAATGTACAGAGATTAACTTGATTAAAATCTGATTAAGCAGGAAAACACTGTTGGTACGGAAGACAAAAATGGACAGAAATACGGACGGATGGAGACAAAATAAATACACACAAGTGCGATAGAACTAAAAGTAAGTAAACTGTGATAGAGGATGCTAAACTGAAAGTGAAATGGTCTTTACTAAACTCTGTCTGACACTAAAACTAAAATTACATACTCATACTCATACTACATACTCATTGATTCTGCACACACTGCTCATCTAATCAGCTGCTTTAAGAGCATAGAAGCACATTGTAGATCTGTAGTATTTGTTTTTCTGTATACTTTATTATTATTATTATTTTTATCCTCTTTTCTTTTACCCTGTTCTTCAATACTCAGGAAAATCACACAGGAGAGAAAACCACCACAGAGCAGCTAATATTATTATTATTATTATTATTATTATTTGGGTGGTGGGAGGTTATTATTCTCAGCACTGCAGTCAGTAATTAGCACTGTCTAGAATGGTGGTGGTGTATGAGGTGTTTTTGTTAGTGTGTGTTGTGCTGGTGGTAGAGTGAGTGGATCAGATGCAGCAGCAGTGCTGCTGGAGTTTTTAAACACTTCGTTTAATCACTTGATTACTGTCCTCCACTCTATTACACTAATCAGTGTTCAAGGGTCCAATGAGTTTAATGGCAACTCTAGTGTCCAGAGTGAAGTTATTAAGTTGCTAAATTAACGATAAATAGATTTTTCATGTGAACTAACAATCACTTCACTGAGCATGGTGACATACTTGCGTTTTAATTTGGTGACATTAAAGTCAAATCCTTTTCAATTTATGCTCATAATTGGATTTAAAATCTCTCTCTTGCCCTCAAGTTGCTGAAAGTGGAATATGGAGCTAGAGTTCATTTTCTCAATTAAAGATCTAATTTTTTTGTGTCCTGCTCTCATAAATTCAGTATTACCTTTAATTTTATTTTATTTGTTTTAAATATTATTCATTGAATACTGTTGATTAATGATTTTTATTAAGCAATTGATACCACTAATATAAATATAATTAATATTTTTTTTGTTAATCTAACAGATTTTTGTATTTACCCATTATTAAAAATGTATTCCTAAGATGAAGAAAATGTTTAATTAATCGTGATTAAGCAAAAATGCTGTTGCAATTATTTTGATTCATTTTTTTCAATCAATTAACACCCCATATATTATAATCATATATATTTAACCCATAAGAGCCCAGAGCTATTTCTGAATACTGATACACACAAACAAATTCAAAATTGAATCTAAAAAATTAAGTGAGAAGCTATTTCATGTTTGTTTTCTTATTGTGGGAACGCCACAACAATTTCAAAACATGTATTTTATTTTTTTTCTCTAGAAATCAGGTCAGAGCTAGTTATATGGATCTTTAAACATTTTATTGAAGCGTTTAAAATGTTAAAATGGTTAGAACAGAGCTGTAGAAGCAGAAAACACTTTTAAAAGTATGATCTCTAAAGCACTGATGACCAAGCACTCCTATATATTTTGTTAATAAGATCAGATAAACTAAATTACTTTGTGACTTCATTAATTAAAATGAGACACAGATATTTAAAGGGTCTGTGGCTCATACATCACTATGGGCTCTTTTGGGTTAAATCTTCATTTTTTTATGCTCATTACATCATATATGCCTCAATAATGCTGAAATGCAAGCACACCTCTGAACCCAGAGAGTATTTACAAAGAGACCACACCAAAACTAACGGCTGGAAAGAGAAAGCACACTCCGCTGCTCGTGCACAGCCACTCGTGCACAGCCGCTCGGCGCTGGTGTGGGCAGCGTGGGCAGGTTACACAGTAACCCCATTGTTTCTGGCCCCCCCCAGTATCCTAGCAGCTGAGAGAGCTGGTTCTCAGAAGTACCGCTACTCGAGTTCTGCATGTGATGTGCTTCAGATTTGTAAGGGGTTCTGGCTCTAGTGGATACAAGCTGTTTCTGGAGACTAGCCAGAGGTAGTGGGAGGCGGGGGCACGCGGACATGCCTGATAGGTGGGTGGGTGGTGGATGGGTGGGGGGTGGAGCTCTAAACCCACTGTCCACCATGACTGCCATCGTCCGTTAGAGAAAACACACATCTCCGGACTTCCCTGACAAACCCGACTAGAGGAGAACAGAAGAACAGGGCAGAACATGGAATTCAGAGGGATGAAAACCAACAGTAAACAGCAACACTACCACAATTAGGGTTGGGTGGTATCCATTTTGTTCATAATATAATCATACTGAGTGGGGATGTGCCGTATTGTATCGTACGCAATAATAACCACCAACATTTTTGGATATGGTTATCACAATATAAGCCATTATATATCTACTATAGAAACAGGTTATATCTGTCCTCTATAATTTATTTTATTTTAATCCTGGATTGATGTAGATATCTGAAGTGCATTTTTTATTAGTATCATGACATTCTGGATCGCGGACTTCTGTTAAAAATGTGAAAGTTGAGGGCTAAAATGCTGCCACTATGAGCAGGAGGTCGCAGGTTCAAACCCCCGCTCGTGTAGCTTTTTCCATCAAGCTGACGGCAATTTTGCTCCCTCTGGGTGGGTAGATGGCGCTCTCTCCCCACATCACTCCTAGGGTAATGTCCGCAGCACAGGGCATCTGTGAGCTGATGTATCGAAACCGAGTCGCTGCGCTTTCCTCCGAGCGTTAGCGCTGTGATGCTGCTCGGCAATGCTACATCAGCAGCAGCTCGAAAAGAAGCGGTGGCTGGCTTCACATGTATTGGAGGAACATGTGTTAGTCTTCACCCTCCAGGTGTGTTGAGGCATCACTAGTAATAGGAGGAGTCCTAATGAGTGGGTTGGGTAACTGGCCTTGTAAATTGGGGAGAAAATGGAAAATAGTTATTGTATTTTTAATATCTCAATTTTCATTTGGTCACAGTAGTGTATTCATGAAATATATCCTTTTTAATTTAGTGTTTTATAATATCACTAAGAGTAGTGTTATCGCAAAGAAATACCACAAAATATTGTGATATTATTTTGGGGGCATATCGCCCAAAGCCTTCTCCAGCACATCCCAAAGATTCTCAATGAGGTTAAGGTCTGGACTCTGTGGTGTTTTATCCCACCCTCAGGGAGCGTCCCCATCCAACATGAATAAATGAGGTATTATGGCCTGTTTTAAACACATTGCAGAAAGTTTTCCGTTATACCACCCAACCCTAATCACTACAACTGCAGTCTGGATGCTGTAAAATTGAGGCAAAATCTGTAGTTTATGTTTAAAGACAAGGAAAGTCAAGCACATGCACTTATCAGAAGAGTTCAGTTTAGTATAGTGTAGTTAACATGCAAAACAAGCAGGTTTCTCCTGGATATACAGGAGTTGCAGAATTTGGTACTGTTTACCTACAATCATTGGCCATTTTATCAGAAACACTATATAATTGTGTTTTTCTAATGTTTACTTTGACTTTTATTTGATTGCAGACAGTTATAAACCTGTGAAATTGATTTAATTTTTTTTTTCTGCATTTAGTAATATATATCCATTTCTGCATTCCAGGCCTGCAACACAGTTAAAAAGTTGGGGTGATAAAAATAAAAAAGGTACCACTTCAGATTTTAGATATATATAACATATTTATATATATATATATATATATATATATATATATATATATATATATATATAACATATAGATATACAGTTGTGGTCAAAAGTTTACATACACTTGTAAAAAAACATAATGTTATGGCTGTCTTGAGTTTTCAATAAGTTCTACAACTCTTATTTTTCTGTGATAGAGTGATCGGAACACATACATGTTTGTCACAAAAAACAGTCATAAAATTTGGTTCTTTCATAAATTTATTATGGGTCTGCTGAAAATGTCACCAAATCTGCTGGGTCAAAAATATACATACAGCAACAAAATTTGTCAATTTTGGTGATGTAGCGAGTTGTGTCAATCAAATTAGCTTCATGTCATGGCCTCTTCACTTCTTGTAAGTGATTCTGATTGACTACAGCTGTTGACTTCTCATGAGCCCATTTAAATAGGGCTCATTTGACCCAGTGACTAGACTCAGCTACAAAAGCTACAATGGGAAAGTCAAAGGAACTCAGTGTGGATCTGAAAAAGCGAATTATTGACTTGAACAAGTCAGGGAAGTCACTTGGAGCCATTTCAAAGCAGCTACAGGTCCCAAGAGCAACTGTGCAGACAATTATACGCAAGTATAAAGTGCATGGAACAGTTGTGTCACTGCCACGATCAGGAAGAAAACGCAAGCTATCACATGCTGCCGAGAGGAGATTGGTCAGGATGGTCAAGAGTCAACCAAGAATCACCAAGAAGCAGGTCTGCAAGGATTTGGAAGCTGATGGAACACAGGTGTCAGTCTCCACAGTCAAGCGTGTTTTACATCGCCATGGACTGAGAGGCTGCCGTGCAAGAAAGAAGCCCTTGCTCCAGAAAAGGCACCTTAAGACTCGGCTGAAGTTTGCTGCTGATCACATGGACAAAGATAAAACCTTCTGGAGGAAAGTTCTCTGGTCAGACGAAACAAAAATTGAGCTGTTTGGCCACAACACCCAGCAATATGTTTGGAGGAGAAAAGGTGAGGCCTTTAATCCCAGGAACACCATGCCTACTGTCAAGCATGGTGGTGGTAGTATTATGCTCTGGGGATGTTTTGCTGCCAGTGGAACTGGTTCTTTGCAGAAAGTAAATGGGATAATGAAGAAGGAGGATTACCTCCAAATTCTGCAGGAAAACTTAAAATCATCAGCCCGAAGGTTGGGTCTTGGGCGCAGTTGGGTGTTCCAACAAGACAATGACCCAAAACACACATCAAAAGTGGTAAAGGAATGGCTAAACCAGGCTAGAATTAAGGTTTTAGAATGGCCTTCCCAAAGTCCTGACTTAAACCCCATTGAGAACATGTGGACAGTGCTAAAGAAACGGGTTCATGCAAGAAAACCATCACATTTAGCTGAACTGCACCAATTCTGTCAAGAAGAGTGGTCAAACATTCGACCTGAAGCTTGCCAGGAGCTTGTGGATGGCTACCAAAAGCGCCTAGTTGCCGTGAAAATGGCCAAGGGACATGTAACCAAATACTAATGTTGCTGTATGTATATTTTTGACCCAGCAGATTTGGTGACATTTTCAGCAGACCCATAATAAATTTATGAAAGAACCAAATTTTATGACTGTTTTTTGTGACAAACATGTATGTGTTCCGATCACTCTATCACAGAAAAATAAGAGTTGTAGAACTTATTGAAAACTCAAGACAGCCATAACATTATGTTTTTTTACAAGTGTATGTAAACTTTTGACCACAACTGTATATAACACATTTTAGATATAAAGACACAAATATAGCTAAAAATCTATTTTATTATTACCGTATTTTTCGGACTATAAGGCGCACCGTATTATAAGACGCACTATCAAAGAACGCCTATTTTCTGCTATTTTTCCATACATAGGGCGCATCGCATTATAAGGCGCGTTAAGTGACACTAGAAAGGGTGCCTATATCAAAGTGAACAGGGGTGGCGCCATGTTTCCCTTCCCCCACCGGGGGTGGTCGCTTGCCGGTGGAGCGTCTCAGTATATATAAATCTAGCTCTTTCAAAGTCAAACGAGTGCTGGATATGAATCTACACAGATTCCTCTCCTGAAAACTGTTTATTTGGGTGAGTAACGTGCTTCAGTTTATTTACAGTAAGCTTAGATTTCCAGATGTCCACTAAGGCTTGCTGCACCAGCGTTAGCATAGCTATCCGCTAGCACGCTAGCTAGTCACCTAAACTAGTAAAGTTAACCCAAACTTAAACGACAGCGTTACACTGAGTAATCCTGCGTGTTCTGGTAAGACAGTGAGATATTAGCTAGCGATTCGTCCCCCGTAGCTTGTTTTAACACGGTAAACAAGCAGATTACAGGCTGATAAAACTCACCTCTGAGAGAGTTAGCGCTTAGCATCTAGCTAATGCTAGCCAGGCAAAGCAGCACAGACTTACAGGCCGATAACTCACCTCTGAACGGTGAACGCTTAGCGATTAGCATCTAACTCTAATAATACTGCTCCAGCAGTATTAAAAGTGCTAAATTTAGAAAATACTGATCTCTGAACAGTGAAAAAGCTAGCTAGCTAAGCGGTTAGCATCTAGCTAATGCTATTGCTGCTCTGCACGGAGTGTGTGTTTACTGCTCCTTACACCTGACGGGTAAAATTTAGATAATACTGATCTCTGAACAGTGAATAAGCTAGCTAATGCTATTTGCTGCTCCAGCCTCGGAGCTGCACGGCTCTGGACTCTGTATAGCACTGAAACTCTGTATAACGCTGCACGGAGTGTGTGTTTACTGCTCCTTACAACCTGACGAGTAAAATTTAGATAATACTGATCTCAGTGAATAAGCTAGCTAGCTTAGCGGTTAGCATCTAGCTAATGCTATTGCTGCTCAGCCTCGGAGCTGCACGGCTCTGGACTCTGTATAGCACTGAAACTCTCTATAACGCTGCACGGAGTGTGTGTTTACTGCTCCTTACAACCTGACGAGTAAAATCCATACAAAAGGCGCACCGTATTATAAGACGCACTGTCAATTTTTGTGAAAATTAAAAGTTTTTAAGTGCGCCTTATAGTCCGAAAAATACGGTAATAATTATGGCTTACATCCAATGAAAACCCAATAATCAGTGTCTCAGAAAATTAGAATATAAAATAAGGCCAATTAGTACTTTTGGCAGTGTGCCAAGTCCTGTTGGAAAATGAAATCCGCATATAATTATCAACAATGAAAGAAATATACGCTTAAAATAGATCAATCTGTGTGTAATACATCTATATAATATATGGGTTTCACACTTTTTTGAACTGAATGACTAAAATAAAGTTACTTTTCAATGATATTCTTATTTTTTTACTTTTCAACTTTACTGTAGGTCCACCTCCGCCCATGTTGAATGGAATGTTTTTGAATTAAAGGGGTTTCTGATAAAATGCCCACAAGCTGCAGCTATTGCTACTCATTGTACCTCATAAACTGGACACTCTGTTTATATTAAAGGAAAAAAAAAACCCTCACCAATGCAACTGACCACAGATTTACCCTGTACACATAAAGGGAAGAGCACTAGTGTCTCTGCAGCTCTTAATTTGAACTCTTCTGACTCTTTCTTCTGAGAGAAAGCTTCCAGAGAAGTGAGGAGGGGAGGAGGGACGCTTCTCCAGCCCACAATTTCACTTAAGAGTAAAGCTTAAAGCTTAAAGGTCACTCCGCCTCACAGTTCTGTCTAACTGTGAAGTAATTACATTGATTCACAGAGTCAGAGGGAGATTAGCACACACACACAGAGAGAGAGAGAAGAGAGAAAAAAAAAAAAGCCCATATCTGAATTAGTCAACCACCTCCAGTTCAGAGAGCGAAATCTGTAGGAGACTTCACAGAAGCCACAACACACTCTCTTATCTTCTCGAAGCTCACCGGAGCTGCTATCCTGGGCTTCTGCGGTGCGACGAGCTCGAAAGGCTTTCAGGTTTTTCCAAAACCACACTCCTCGACCACCAGGCCCTGTTCTCACAGCTGTGGGAGGAGCCGCTATGACAGAGCAGTCTTACGCTCAGCCCCGCCCACGCACTGATTAATAGCACGCTTTTCTGCAGAGAGCACTACGTTGAATCTGGACGCTGCAGCCTAGAACATGAGAGCATTGAGATGCTCATCTTAAGTAGCTCATCTAAAATTCTCAGAAAGTGGATAAAATTAAAGGAAAAAATAATAATAAAAAAAAAAATCGTCATTTAATATCCTTCTGAGATTCATGGAAAATCTAACTTGGTCTTATCGTTTAATTCCTGGAATTCAAACTTGGATGGGAGAATGCCTAGGGGGAAGCGTTCCCTGAAGGAATTCGCAATATATATATCACTTTCACAACGTTATCTTAATACGACTCTAGGGATGTAGGCACGTGTTTTTGTTCCGGGTTTTTTTTTTTTTGCATTTAATAATATATAACCATTTCTACATTTCAGGCCTGCAACACAGTAAAAAGTTGGGGTGATAAAAATAAAAAAGTTACCACTTCAGCTCTGAATATATTTTAGAACACATTTTAGATATAAAGACAAAAATATAGCTAAAAATCTATGGAAAATCTAACTTACTCTTTCCGTTTAATTCCTGGAATTCAAAGTTGGATGGGAGAATGCCTAGGGGGAAGCATTCCCTGAAGGAATTCGCAATATATATATCACTTTCACAACGTTATCTTAATACGACTCTACGGATGAAGGCACTGTGTTTTTGTTCCGGGGGTTAAGACCGCTTGTTTAAAAACAGTACATAAAGAGCCAAGCTCAAAAGCAAAATCTGCATCTGGAAAGCATCATCAAAATCAATCCCAAATCTCCCTGATAGAGCCTTAAAGAAGTGCGCTGAAGCTTTTATATACACCATACGAGTCAAAACATTGCATTTTTCCTTTCCATTTTTTTTTTATCAGCAGAGGCAGCGGCAGCAGGTGCACACTCCCCAAATACACTCACACCTGCTGTGTCTCAGAGCACTGCTATACAGAATGCAGGGAGTGTGGGAGAGAGCCAGAAGGGAGAGCCAGCAAACGGCAGGTTTAAGTTCATTTTTTTTAGACTCTAATCGCACAAATCAAATACAATAAAATGTTTAGCATCATCTATCTAGTATCTATCTAGTTCTGTGTGGCTCAAAATACATTAAACAATACAATCTTTGCATTTTAAGAAATATTAAGAAAATAATTTGAGGAATATTTAGAAACTTGGAAATTAGGGCCTTATTTCACCTGTGTATTTTTATTTGGGAATGTTTCATTTTATTAGAACAATTTGGGATCCATTGTTATAAAAGCATTTTAAAAGCTTTTCTATTTTTTTAAAATATATTTTTCATCGTTGTGCACAGGTTTAACTGAATAATATAAACTAAAAACGTCTTGTTTTTGTTTATGGTAAGCTGTAATATGCAGAATGACTATGAGTCAAGAACAAAGATAATCTTAAGGAAGTTATTAGAAACTTTTTTTGGATGCGTTTTTTTTGTTGACTTAAATAAATGTGGGCCCCAAACTGATTCTAGGAAGAAATTTCTTTTGAAAGATTCCTATTTCTTATGAAATTCTTAATTTGTGTTAATCTTACTTTCTTTGTAAGTATTTTGTATTTTTTCTTAGGAAAGCTTTCATGAATTAATCAGGCCTCTGGTGAATAACAGCAGATAAAACAGCACAGACTGATGCAGTGCAGGAGCTGAGCATCTCTGCTTTTAGGAGGGTTTGAGAAAAACATGTTCAAGGAGGTTTAACACAGCGAGTGATATAGTAATACTACCAGTAGATGTCCAAGAACGGTCTGTCATAAATCCCAGACTTTAGAAGGAAGAAAGGACAGATGCTGGCTAACCAATGAGCTTAGCTATCAGAACCTCATTGAAGGTAATTCAGGTAATATAAGTTAGGTAAAGTGATCCAGACTAGTGCTGGCTAATGCAGTCATACTAAAACATGCTAATATTAACTGCTATGAATTGCTATAACTGCTATGAAGAATTTAAAGGCTTTTTACGTGTTTGCTGTAATTTAGTACCCCCCTTTTTTTTTTAAGAAAAAAAAAACTCCTAAAAGTTTTGGTTTGGACTTTTCTCAAGAACCAATTTAAGAACATTCTTCGGAAGATAGTGGTGAATGGAGCCCATTCTTATGAACTCCTCAGCGCTAATTCTAGTGTGAATTCTTTGTAAGATTTTTTCTTAAGAATTCTTTGTAAAGTAATTGGCTTCTAGTTAGTAGTAGCAGACAAAATAGCACACACTGATGCAGTGCAGGGCAGGAAATTGCAATGTATGTTGATATTGAATTATGGTCCAGCCCAACTTAGCCTTATTATATTCTATTTTTTTTATTTTGCATGGATTTAACTTAATATCTTAAACTAAAAAAGCCATTTAGTTTATGACAAGCTGTAAAATGTCTAAAAACATACAAAAAATAAAACATAACTTTCTTATGAACTTCTTATCATACTTCATTAATTTCTTTTCTCAGGAAATCTTTGTCAGGTGACTGACCTTTTGCGAGTAATAGCAGTCAAAACAACCCCCCCACACACACACGATACACACACACACACACACACACACACACAGACACACAGATGCAGTCAGTGCAGGACCCGAGCATCACTGCTGTGGGTGGGTTAGAGAAAAACATGTCCAAGCACCGTCCGTCTAAAAGCCCCGAAAAGCCCAGTTCTCACAGACAGTCCTGCACTATTTCATAACAATGCTGTTAGTGTGTGATTTAACACTGTGTGAGAGAGATACAGTTACACTACAGGTAGCTGTGTGTGTGTGTGTGCGCAGTGTATATAGTGTGTTACCTGATGGGCTCTGTGTGGCAGACTGCACCGACACGCTGCTGGCCGTGACCGAGTCACAGTGACTGGTGCTGCCACTGGAGCTGGGGGAGGGGGAGGACAGGGGCGAGGGACTGTGCTGGGCGACATGGGCCACTGCAAAACCTGTAGAAACACACACACACACACACACACACACAGATATATTACACATCAATCACTGAGCTTGGAAAGGCAAAAACAACATGGAAGGTTACAATCATTCATTTATTTATTCATCAATCCAGTTTCTTATCTATTCTTCCCGTTAAGGATCAATATGGTCCAGAGCCTACCTGAAATCCACACCCATTCTCACACACACTCATTGTTGAAGTTTTTATGCCATTAGTGATCAGAGACAAGTTTTCATTCACACCATACACATATTAATAGCTATAGCTAATTTATATGCACCTTATCATAATCTTAACCTCAGTGACCTTCTTTTCTTTTACTTATGTAACTTACTTCACACTTTTTATAAGTAAAGCAACAAATTTTGCATAAAAAAAAAAAAAATGGACCACCAAAGTGTCCCCACAAAACATCATATTTTGCAAAGATGGGGGATCAAACTAAAATCCCCTATTTTTTTTATTCCTGCTATATACCCTGACATATTACAGATGTAAATATGTTATTGGCTAAAATAACATTTTGGATTTTTAAATAAACATTTTTTATTGAAATAAAATGAAAAATATGGAAAAAAATTGCTTTGTTTTGTTTTTTGTTTTTTTTTTGTAGTGAAATTGGAAGTGTTGGGTGGTGGGATGTAGGAGGGGTTTAATAAGTAATAAATAATAAAGTATTTTTAGTCCTCCGAAGAGGGGGGGTGGTGGCGGGCCCAACAAAAAAAAGAATAAAGAAAAAAGAAAATTACAATTAGAAAAACTATAATACGCACAGTTTTTTATGAAATATCTAACAAGACTTTTTGCTGTCTCATGGTGATATGAGTGAATATGTTTAACATACTGTTGCAAAAAACTTCTAAGTCTCCAAAGTCAATAAAATATATATATTTTTAAATCATTTTGGAGCATTTTTTGTTTCAATTATTATTGAAATTTTGATACAATGTAAAGAACAACCGGCAGATGTAAAAAAATATGTGTAAAATAAATAAATAAATAAATAAAATACAGTAAAATACAGCAAGCTGTTTTGTGTGTCCGAGTATGAGCATTTATAAAATGTAAACTAGATATTTAGACAAAGGTATTACTAAAGTTAGACCTAAAATTGCATCAGAACAGAGAGATTTAAGAGAATATGTTTACGATAAACTTGGTACGGTAACAAAACTTGGTACAAAACTTATTATAAGGGCTGCTGGAATAGGTAATAATTAACTCAAACTACTAAATAATGAGTGATTCATCACTATTCTGTTATTTTATCAGTGATGTAGATAAGCCAACAGGAAAAAGTGTGAATAAAAACAACCGCTTATAGTAAATCTCGGTAACACTTCTGTTTTCTCTGTGAGTTTGTATTGTTTATTGTAGTTTCAGTTTCCTGACTCAGCTCGGTTTCCTGCTCTGGTCTTCATTTATAAATCAGTAAAACGTTCCCCCCAGCCTGTCTGACTGTTCCCCCATCAGTCTGATAGAGTTTCTGATAAACGACAGCTAAACTGATGGGCTAACAGTCTCTGATTCCAGCGTATCTGATAACAATCCATTTAAATTTATCTACCTACTGTATTAACTGGAACCTAAAAAAAGGAAGAAAAAGGAAAATTACTGTAACTGGAAGCTAAACTCACTGCGGCACGATTAGCTGTAAATTGTGGTTCACAAGTGTCAGGAAAAAATGGGTAAAAAAAATGAGAAATGCTGACAAAAACTACTCCTGAGAGACATACAGCTGTTACTGTAACAAAAAAAGTCCTTTTAAAAGTAAAAAAATAAGAGAGCACTTAAAAATTATGAGTTTTCTTTAATTTTACAAAATTGAAAAAGACGGATGATCACAAGCCGTTAAACCAAACTGAACTGCTTGATTTTTTGCACCAGGAGTAAAGCAGCATAAAGTTATCCAAAAGCAGTGTGAAAGACTGGTGGAGGAGAACATGCTAAGATGCATGAAAATGGTTTAATAAAAAAATTAAAAACGGTATTTGACCAAATATTGATGTCTGAACTTGATTTATTTGCATTATTTGAGGTCTGAAAGCTCTGCATATTTTTTTTTTATTTCAGCCATTTCTCATTTTCTGCAAATAAATGCTCTAAATGACAATATTTTAGTTTGGAATTTGGGAGAAATGTTGTCTGTAGTTTATAGAATAAAACAACAATGTTCATTTTACTCAAACATAAACCTATAACATAAACTTTTTGTATCAGACATTTGTATATTATTACTGTCCAAAAAAAAAAAAACACTTTTCTCCATTTTTTGTTGATTTTTAGTTTACTACATAATTTGAGCAGACAAACTGTCCCTTACGCTGTGCCAAAATTTCTTGATGAACGGACCAATAGAAACTCTTCAAAATGACCTGAAATAAACTCATTTACCAGGTTTTTTCTCTCTCTTGTAAACCTGCTGTTTTGGAGATAAGTGTTTTTCATTGGACAGTGACGATATGACAATGTGCAGATGTGTGTATTTTAATGAAATGTATTTATTCACACACACACACACGCAGAGGCAGGGGGTTTTCTATTAATAAGCTGGTACTTTCTGGCAGAGATCTGGTGTTGGTGTGTGTGTAATGGTAAAGGTGAAGATGTATCAGTGATGAATCAGCCGCTGCAGCACCAGACCAGCCGGCGAGGCGAGACCAGACGTATTTAAAGAAGCTGGCTAGAAGCCAACAGTTCTGGGAACCACAGGAGCTTTAAAGTCATCTGAGGTGACCAGAGGACCTATATTAATCACCCAGTTTCCTAAACACAATAGTCACTTCAAAGAATGGAAGAGAAAAATAGATTTAACATAAAGTTTACTCGCTTTAATTATATTACCTCAATCTCTCTCAATACTGATATATATATATCAGTATTGAGTATCAGTATATATATATATATATATATATATATATATATGTTCCTGGTGGCTGATATTCTGGTTTTGTTTAAAACTTTCTGCATGTGTTCCTGTATAGCTTTAATGCCTTCAATATAAAATGTACAATGTAAAAAAAAAAGCATAAAAATAGAGAAAAACACATTGGGCCCTATTTTAGCGATCAGTACCACTTTAAAATAAGCCTACCTTTATAAAGGGTTTATAAATGGTTTACAACTAGTTTATTAATGGTTACTAATTAGGTTGTAAATGCCTTAAAAATCATTAATAATCAGTTATAACACATATGTAAAAAGGGCAACAATAGTGAACCCACAGCCATCTATAGTGTTGCCCTTTCTACGTATGTGTTATAACTAATTATTAATGATTTATGGATTTTTAAGGCATTTACAACCGAATTAGTAACCATTAATAAACTAATTGTAAACCATTTATAAACCCTTTATAAAGGTAGGCTTATTTAAAAGTGATACCTAGCGATCTATAGCACATCATTCAACTGCGGTTTCAGCAGCTTGATTTAGATATACTGTGTGTGTGTGTGTGTGTGTGTGTTTAATGAGTAGGGTCAACTAATAGGAGCAACTAATGATTCTTTTGGTAGGTGGCTAATCTAATCATTATTTGCTATCTGCCATGTCCCCCGTCTCTAAAACAATAGAAACAGCTGAATATGAGATTTAAAAGGCATTTATATGTTTAGATGTTGTTCAAATGTGGAAATTACTGATATTTATTGATTAAATATGTAATCTGTTATGTTTGGACGCTTTTGGAGATTTTGCAGACTAAGTTAAGTGTGAACTGTGTGCGTGAGACATTTACCTCCCATCTCCCATTGCGTTTCTGTCTCCAGCACTGTGTGTAATGCAGTACTGTTACAAATTAACGATTAATCGACAATAAAATTTGTAGTCGTTTTAACTGAGAAACAAAACATTAATTACTAGTTAAATGTAAAGATTAATAGAAGACGGTTCATTTTGTGCTGGATTTTGTCTTTTCTTTTAATCAGATTTTATTAATCTCCTAAAAATGTTTAAATATTATTAAAAAAAAACATATTTTTCAATATATTTTTTAATTGTTACCCCTGTCTTGTGCCAATGGCTCTTGAATCTTTCCCCCAACACCCCCCCCCCCCACACACACACACACACCTGCGCTTCACTGAAACACTTTAACCACTTAAGTCTTCACTGTGAAAGAAGATAAGCATCAATTGAGAATGTCATCCAGATACGCCCAACAACACTGACATTTCCTTCACTAGTAATTATGAAGAACAGCCAGTAAAATGGAACAGGCCTCCCATTATGAACACAATTATTTCTGTACCCACTACAGATAACCCATCTCAATTCATTAGCCGCTAAATGGAAGATGTCACCAACAGGATGTGTGTGTGTTTTCTGTTCATCTGAAAAGTCCTCGCATTAAAATTCCATCTAAAACCCAAAGGGTAACTCGCTCCACTGAGCTGCGACTGAAAAGAAGAAACGTGAAATCCAAGTAGGCTTAGATCATCCTGATAACAGACCGAGACTGATCACGCTCAGGTTCAGAGGAAGCTACAGCTTCTGAAAACTCAATGAAACGATACAGAGGAAACCACAGCCTTGAGATGGAGAACTGTTTCAGAAATTCAGGAGAAAGCAGAACTGGGATTAGAAGGTTAGTAAGACTGCTGACTGTGAGCGAGCAGGCTGATGAGCTGCGACGAGACCACTCATCTCCACAGCTGCACAACACCTCACAGCTCACTGCTGTGGCTGCTGATGATGATAAAGTAAGCTGGAAACATTATTGTAAGTGCTGATGTTGATGCATAAAGCATTCCATTTATTTTCATTAAGTAAATAATTAATAAATAATATGCTCAGTGTTTAATGTTAGATTAAAATTACATTGATTTAATATACTGTAAATTCATTGTTTTTTGGTGTTTAAAATACTGTGTAAAGGGTGGCACGCATCTCGCGAGAATGTTTGGCGGATATGAGATCTGTGTTTACTTCAGTAGCAGGCTAGCTAATATCTCGAGACTCTGCTAGCTCACAAGAAATACAAGCACCGACGTCTGCAGTACAAACGGACTGTAAAAAGGAACTTTCCAAGACTCAAGAACCACTTTCCTCAACAAGCAGCCAACGAGGTATTTTGTTTGTAGTATTTAAGTTCATTTTGACCATGTATTATGTACCTTTGTTGATATTATTTTACTGTTTTCGTTTACAAATACAGTTCTCACGGCGTGACTAAGTTACTGTGTGGCACCCAAGCTAAAAGACGTGTCCAATAAAGAAACGCCCGTTTGGAAGAACTGACCTGCGTCTGTGTTGTTGTGGAGAGAGCTATAATTATCATTGAAAGTATCTCATCCTATTAGTGAAAAGAGGAAAAAAAAAACTCCAATAAAATTAAAAATAAGATAAAATTTTTTTTTTTTTAAATATTTTTCTATTATATTTTAAAAGTACAAAAGGAGTCTATGTGAAATATGAGAGCTGTTGAGGATCAATGATTAATGTTAGGTTGTCGGGTCCTAAAAACACATTTCTTACCTACTTACTTACCATTACACTTATATACAGTGTTCATACATTTTTTAATCTATACATTTCAATGACTTTTGTATGACTTTTCCATGACTTCACACCAAATTTTCATTACTATACAATCTTTACATGGACAATACAAGTAAAAATCCATGTCTAAACTGATTATAGTAGGCCTATATCTTAAAATATAAAATATATAATAATAAAAACTGACATTGATATTTTACTAGCTAAATACAATTTCTGCATATTTAGTATGTCAATGCCTTATATTTGTCTGAATGATGCCAAACAGCATTAATTGCATTGAATTGACAAGTTATAGTGCAGCTGAAACTCACTCATACATGTGATTAATTTACCCAAACCAAAACAGCTTTTCTCAGTCGATAAAGGGAAATAAACGTTTAAATTTTCCATATTTTTTTTTTTATTTTTTTTTTTTTTTACATTTTCTGGATATTTTAAATTTTCCAAAACTTCTCCAGGCCTGAACATTCCATTTTCCAGATTTTTCATGATCGTACGAACCCTGTATATAGTTCCTTTCTGCCACTCAAGGATATAAAAGGATATAAAATGTAAAAAAAAAAATAATAATAAAAAATAAATAAATAAAAAATCTGGGGAAAATGTAGTTATATAAACAAGCTCAATAAATAATTTTAACACAAATGTTGTTACACAAAGTTACTTTGGACAAACTTTTAATTTAATTATTGATATTTTAACTAA
Organism: Astyanax mexicanus; assembly: GCF_023375975.1. Taxonomy (NCBI): domain Eukaryota; kingdom Metazoa; phylum Chordata; class Actinopteri; order Characiformes; family Acestrorhamphidae; genus Astyanax; species Astyanax mexicanus. Next base: position 4,470,458 of record NC_064426.1, read on the forward strand.
GATGTATTATTAAACCCAAGTAAAGTTTTTAATTTTATCGACCTAAAATACTCACATTTTTATGTTTGGTAATTTCGAAAGGCAATAAAACCAAAATTGAATATACTGTCAGTGGTATTTTTTAAACTTTTAAGCAATGGATTTAAAACATTTTAAGATGTTTAAGGTCTTATATAACTATAAGTGTTTCAGTATCTCACAATGTTTATTTGTATGCAGCTACACACAATAGGTGTTAACTGAAGCTTAAGATTAGACTGTGTTGTTTAGTACCTGGAGTGGAATTACAATGTTGTTATCTTGAATTACCTGGAACTTTATCTACAGAGGCGAAGGCGGGGCCTCGTCGGGCCTGGTCGTAGAAGCGGAAGGGCAGCTGAGAGGATGAAGCTGCAGGCTGACCAAAACCCAGAACTTCAGACGACGGCTGGACAGGGAGGTCCAGAAGAGCTACAGGAGAAAAACAAACAACAAAAAAAAGAAAGCAATAATGTTTAGATGTTTAATTGTTTTGAAGAGTTGGGAAATAAAAGGGGCGAGAGAGACAGATAACACTTACAAGATGAAAAGGGAGAGAGAGAGAATAAAAAAAGAATTTATAAAAATAGAGACATACTGAGAAACTGAAATCCAGACTAATTTCAATAATGTACAACAGGTTTTAATACACAAACAAAATAAAACATATTTTAACTTTTTATTTAAAGAAATTTAAAGGTGCTGTATATGAATCTGCAGTATAACTAGGGCTGCAACTAATGACTATGCTAAAAACTAATTCCTGTTACTTTCATTTCTGTTACTTAAAACATAAAAAGGAACAGGAGTGAGTTCCAGTAACAGGAGTGATTTTTTGGTCATAAATGTAAATTATTAGAAACCTTGTTAAAAAGTAAGTAAAGCTGCCTGAGTTTTACCAGTACATGTCTTGAATAGTTACAATACATGTTATTAGATTCAGAGTTGAAAAAATAATGAAAAATAAAATAAAATAAAATAATAATAACAACAATAACAATAATAATAATAATAATAATAATAATAATAATAATAATAATAACAATAATAATAACAATAATAATAATAATAATAATAATAATAATAATAATAATAATAATAATAATAACAATAATAATAATAATAATAATAATAAGTCCCACCTACGCTAAAACCTCACTGGCCAATTAAGCATAAGGAGAGGCCAATCAGGATTCTCTATTTCTTAATATGTGCATATGTCTTCCTCGCTCGGCCCTTTTTTCTCACGCACCCTCACGAGCACCATCACACATTAATGACGCGTGGACAATTAAATTCCATGTTGACATTTTCTTTTTAGAGCTGACATTGCAGCCGTAAGTATGCATGTGAATATTTTTTTATTTTGTAAACAAACATTCTCCTAAATGCTGCCGTCATTCCAAAATATTGCGTTGATCTAATATAATCATTCGCAAACAGGACAAAACAACCCCTCTGAAAAGTCCAGCTGGTCCAGCGGCTTTTAGATAGTTTTTGCTGTTTTTCAATGGTCAGGGGGGTTAAAATGTTGGTCACGCAGGACAATTAGCATAGTCATGCTGAGGAAACATTAGCTGAATGTTACCAAATATATTGGACTGAAAATGTGTACAGCACCTTCAACAGTTTTAAATGTTTCTAAGCCGAGTTTTAATCCAATCCATCAGTTGGTAGAAGGTTGCTCTGTATTTATACTGTAAACACAGTTCTGACTGTGGATTTAGGAGTGTTTTTATCATTTCACCTCAATAAATTCAACATAGAAATCAACATCAGCAACTGTTCTTTTTTTTTCTTAAGACCTGAGTGCATGCAGCTCAAATGATAGAGAAGTTTAGACGAAGGAAGTCGGCATTCTTCTGAAAAACTGAAGGATAAAAGCATTTTTTAGTCAAATCAAATGGAATATATTCTTGCCGATATACTATCACAGTTATTATGTTTAACCTTGTAAAAAAAATAGCCAAAACAAGCCTTTTAAAAGTAAACGGTACTTTAAACTGATTCTAAAATATGATTGGCTGAGCCACTTTCAAAGCTGTTTATTTTGTCGCCACTTCTTATCTCCAAAATGGCACATTTACAGCAGAAGGAAAAACGTTTATCTTTCAATGGAAGATAATGCAAAAAGATTATATTCCAGGACATTCTGGAGCCTTTCTATTGGTCCAATCATCATTGGTTCCTGAAAAAGGCTGTAAGGTTAAATGTGCCTTATTATGACATATTATAACAGTTAAATAATTCATATTTTGTTAGGATTCACTCAATGTTGTCTCTCGTCATTTACAAGCTAAAACCATGAAGCAAAGTAAAACAGAGCCCAGTAAAACAGGCCATTTCTAAAACCTCAAAACTGTTACATCACAGTCTTGACTCAACATATAACTTGCTTTTGCAGATAATAGAAACAAGATTTTAAAAAATCTAAATGCTAAAATAAGGCTATAGACTACAGGAATGCACCAGTACAGTTATTACTGGAGCAAAAGCCAGTGGAGGGGCTAAAAATGCTAATAGGCTAAAAGATAACCCAGCCAATCAGCTGCTATCTCTTCATCTCAGCCACCTGCACACTATGCTTAATGAAGCACTATTCGTTACTTAATAAAATGAGTTGTTTTTCCTTATTTGAGCAAGGCTAGAAAAAATAGGAAAAAGCAAAAAGAAATAAAAATAAAAATAAAAATTACATACTATTTATACACTAAAAACACCTTAAATCCTCAACAAATGTATATTGCCCCGTATCATATTGTACACAATGTATCATGACAGTAAAACTGCGATTTAAAAAAATTAATATCACAATAATATCAATTTTTTGCCTTCATAGCTGTTTATAATTTACTGAGAAGCTTTAAGGTTATTTTTTTTGTATAATTGTATATATTTGCAGTTTATATGAATGCATTAAACTAATACTGTAGTTTATTTTTGTGGTAGATTCTTTTGCTATTTTATATATTATATTGTTATTATGTTATATATATATTTTATTTTGTCCTATGATTCTTATTTTATACAAAATCTTGATGCTACTATTGTGTACAGAATAGACAAAAGTTTACAGATTTTTATGTTTCTACTGAATATTTGAAATATTTGTTATATTTACATGAAATTCAAGTTTTACATTTATTTAATAGCAGTAATATTTTAGTCACATAGTCAAGAATACTGCTCTATTTTAAAACCAAATTGCCCACCCCTTATTCTACGGCACCCACTTAACTTTAGCGTGATTATTTAAAAAGTGACATTGAAAGGTCTGTAGGAAACCACAGCACTGTAGAACTGACCAGCTATCCTCTGCATCTTCATACGCCGGGCCTGAATGCGACCTTTGGCCAGCCTCTGCTTGGCGATGATGCAGCGAATGTGATCAGCGAAGATGAAGGAGGCCTGCAGGATGGGGAGGGGCTTCGCGTGGGGGTTGGAGGTGGGCTTGTGGATGGTGATGTTCAGCGCCCTGCTGTCGTCCTCCACTCCAGACACCTGCATGTCCTGAAACAGGACAACCAGAACGCAAACAGATATAACAAAAAAAAAAAAAAGAAAAACATTCTATTCACATCCTGGAATCAAGTGGAAATTTAGTCAGCAGTGTATGCTGATTACTGTGGAATATGTAAAAAAAAAAAACACTATCTAAACACATCTATAAAAACACACAAAGAACAATTAAGAAAGGTGTTAATCCTATGTTAATCAGTGCAAATATTAATAAAGATATGGAAAATGTATCAGCTACATTTGTTTCAGACAATATTTTAACATTTCACTAATTAAGCTGATCCTAAAGAAGCCAATCACATCAGATTTGGGATCTTAGAATTATAACAGTTCTGCGCAGAGTTCCTTTTTAGAAAGGCACAGAAAGCTGCATTTCCTTGTTTAACCAATAGATGTCAATTCAAGCAGGAAAAAAAAACCATACATATTTATAGAATGTGGAAGACTAACACGTCTAGTGGAGGAAAAAGAATATGAATTTTTAACACCACTAACTAGATAGCCCTCTTAAGAGTTTCAAACCATGGAGTAAGTAGCTATTAGAGAGAGAGAGTGTCATCATGAAATTAAACATCAATTTGAAAAATCTTAGTTTACACAACACTGTCAAAGATAAGTCAAGTAAAATGGTGTGTAAATGAAATAATCAGGAAAATGTATTATTTAAAGTGGTATATTTCATTATTTGTTTTATTATAGAGTCTGTGGCCCGTGACTTCAAATATATTTCTCCTTCTGGCCCCCAACAAAAAAAGTTTGGACACCCCTGTTCTAGACTGTATGCCAGGTGTATCACACTCTCTCAAAACAGGAATTTACCAGCATTTAAACTTCTTAAATCAGGATTTATTACAGAATATTGTTATGATTAACACAACACAGCTCCCATTATTAGATATTCTTAAGAAATCACTGATTCCAAGAGCAAAAACAAACCTGTAGAAGGCCGGCGAACTTCACAACTCCCCAGCCCAATCGCTTGGTATCCGGTTCCACCAGACTCATCTGATACACGTCCACAGCCAGGAAGCGCTGTGCCTGAATGCCATCTTTACTCACCACCATGCAGGCGATCAAATCACTGTTATCTGAGAGCAACAGAAATCAATGGCCCATGGTTAGTTTAGCATGCGCTGATCAAAAAAATATGCTATATTTATATTTACACATACAGATTAAGATAAAAAAAAAGGTAAGGGTAAATCCAAAACCCAGAGAATTTCATATACAGTACAGGCCAAAAGTTTCACACCTTTTCATTCAATGCATTTTCTTTATTTTTTATGACTATTTACATTGTAGATTCTCACAGAGTGAAGAAGGCAAACATGCAACAAGCGCTAATAAACACCTCTGGGAACTCCTTCCTTCAAGACTGTTGGAAAACCATTTCCATTTCAGGTGGCCACCTCTTGAAGCTCATTGAGAGAATGATGCCAAGAGTGTGCAAAGCAGTAATCAGAGCAAAGGGTGGCTATTTTGAAGCAACTAGAATATACAAAAATATGTTTTTTAGTTATTTCACCTTTTTTAGTTAAGTACATAAAACTCCACATGTGTTCATTCATAGTTTTGATGCCTTCAGTGAGAATCTACAATGTAAATAGTCATGAAAATAAAGAAAACGCATCGAAAAAGAGAAGGTGTGTCCAAACTTTTGGCCTGTACTGTTTCACAACTCCACTGATCATACAGGAACTACTTTATTATTATCCTCCTTTTACCCTGTTCTTCAATATTCAGAACCCCACAGGATAAAAAAACACCACAGAGCAGCTACTATAATTATTATTATTATTATTATTTGGGTGGTGGGTCTTTATTATTCTCAACACTGCAGTGATTAGCAGTGATTAGCATGGTGGTGGTGTATAAGGTTTTGTTTAGTGTGTGTTGTGCTGATGGTATGAGTGAGTGGATCAGATACAGCAGCAGCAGTGCTGCTGGAGTTTTTAAACACTGTGTTTAATCATCTCTCACTGTCCTCCACTCTTCTATTACACATGACCATATGTGTAACTATATAAACTGTTGTTTATTTGTTTTTTGTTTTTTTTAAAAGGGGCGGATATTATAAGATTTTTTTCTTCTTTCTGCTGCCTTTCATTTTATTTGTAATTTGTATATTTTTTTCTTCTGTAAAAATGTATTTTGTTTATAATGAAATGAATAAATCTTCTAAACATAAACAAACTATATCATTACTTTAAGTAACATTTCAATCTGAAACTTCCTTCTGGCTTCTAAAGTTGTGAAAACAACTTTTAATAAACTTTAAACAACTTTTTTTTTAATGATGATAATGATGATGATAATGATGATGATGATGATGATGACATATCTATATATGTTATAAAATAAGCCCTAAGCTTCTACAACCCATAAACAACAGTGAAATACAATAAAATATTATAAAAGTGTTTCTAATGGTAAGAGATTAGGAGAAAAAGAAAGTAAAATAGGGGGAATATTTAAAGGTTAATATATCACCAGCACTTCCATGTAATTACATAATGGTACATGATGGTAGTTAATGGTTTAACTTCTAGATAATAAATGACAGCGGGTCCCTGGAACTGAAGATAAAGCTCCGCCTCCTCTGTCTGATGATATTTGAGGAATTATCGTGAACTTCTGCCAAACCCAAAACACGCTTTCCTGAGAAGCCTGAAATGACAAGGCCCAAACTGAGGTCACTTCCTATGACCTAACAACAAAAAAAAACAGGCAGACATTCGGTCAACGTTCAATCAACATCAGACAGTGTGAGTGAAATCTTGCGACAATATCAAACGCTTGGCACTCAAGCGGGAGTTTTCAAAACACTCCGGTGAGTCATGATGTGTTGCGGTGTATTTCACAGCAGCCTCTGAGGAGAGGGCAAGCCACACTGGTTTCAGACGACGCTACAACTCCACTCAACTAATATCTGTAGTGTCATCACAGTCACTGTCACCTGCCCCCACCCTCCCCCACCACCGTGCTAAAGTGCTGAAGCCCCCCTGACCCGACACTGGTTTCTCTTTCTGTACCACACTTTCACAGAAGGCAACGTCAACAGGCTCTGAGGAATTACCTCAGAAACAACCCATTAGCTTAGCATCGATTGGCCAACAGCTTCCTAGCTTGCCAAGGTAAGACTCAACCACAAAACCATCAAAACCTCAATTCCAGAGCATTAGAAGCTCTCACACCAGATATAAATACACACTAGTGCATCAAGTGCTCAAAAAAGAAATAATATCATTGAATATCATTGAACTTTAGATGTATTATATGATATTTTAATCATTTATTTATTTTATTCTTTATTATATAACTTACAGCCAATAAAAAAACAAAAATCAGTGTCTCTGAAACTTAGAACATATAGAATATGATATAATAATAGTACTTTTGGCCATGTAGGCAGTGTGCCAAGTCCTGCTGGAAAACCAAGTCTGCTTCTGAAAAAATCACAGGTTTCGAGAGACATGTCATCTGCTGGTGTTGATCCACTGTGTTTTATTATCAAGTCTAAAGTCAGTGCAGTTTTGTCTTCCCACAAAATCTTACAGCACTTCATATCTTACAGCTTCCCTCTGCTGAAAACAACTTTTAGGGAGATGCGGATTTCATTTTCCAGCAGGACTTGGCACACTGCCCACACTGCTAAAAGTACCAATTGGTCTTATATAATATTCTAATTTTCGGAGACACTGATTTTTGGGTTTTCATTGGCTGTAAGCTTCATAATCATCAACAATAAAATATATAAACGCTTAAAATAGATCACTCTGTATGTTTAATACATGTATATAATATATGAATGTCACATTTTAAACTGAATTACTGAAATAAAGCATGATGCTTTAAAGAATGATAATTAATTTTTTTGACATGCACTAGTAGATAGATAAAACAATAGGTTCCATGGAGCTTCTCATATTAATAGCAACAAGTGTTGAAAAAAAAAAAGTCAGTTCTGCATTTAAAAGCCAAAGAAACCACAAGACACATCACAAACGTGTGATGTCATTGTGTTTTAAGGGGAAATCAGCAAGTGTGGCAGCGATCGGCAGTGTTGTTCATAATAATGACATATTTCTGAAAAAAGGGAAACAAAACAGACCACTTCCTCCTGCGTTTACATGAAAGGCTGCAATCGGTTCAGCGTGCGACCACTCAGCCTGGTCATGGGATTCAATCTGCAGTAGGGACACGAGACTGCATAATTCAAGAACCTAGCGATATAATATGCATCATAATGCAGGGGTTACGATTTAATACAGTGAGATACATTGCAATACTGTAAGCAAGGCGATATATATAGATTTTTTTTTTAGCAAAGTTTAGGAAAATTCTCATAGTGCAGTAGTCATACCAAGCCAAAGAAAATGAACATGACCACTGAGTAACGTGACTCAAATAAATCCAGTTAGTAATAAATTAAATGAACAAAAGAGAATCAAACACAGAATTTCACTGCAAAAAAAAAAAAAAATATTTAGCAAGCAAAATGATCTAATTTTTATTCTCTGTTTTTTTTTTCTTACCAAACATTTTGTAAGTGTAAGATTATTTTGCAAATTTTAGAAATAATAATCTTAATTTCTTTTTAAAAAATCACCATTACCTCATTTGATCTCTACTATCAATTTTTGTATTCAAATTTAAGTCATAAATCAGTGATTTTTATTAGATTTAAGTCTTTTTCAGACTCATTAATATCATTAAATATTTAGACTTGATTATCTTGATTAACACTCATAAGCCACTGATTATTTTATTTTAAGAAATCTTTTTAAATAAAAATAGCTTACACCATTGGCAGATTTTTTGGCTTAAATGGGCACTTAACCCCCTAATTTTTTTCTGACTCCACCCTCGGCTCAAAAAAAAAAAAAAGCCAAAAAAAAAAAATGGAAGGAAAAGTTTGGGAGGGGCACTGGGTGATGTATGGGTTTAGAGGCAGGGCAGAAGGGGGAGAGCTGATTGGCTGAGCTGCAGCAGCAACAGCAGTGTGTCTCTGATAGCGGGGAAACCCAGTTGGTTGGATGTCAGCAGGGGGGCGGTATTATTGATTGTCTGATTTGCATATTGCATATTTTGCCTGTTAGCCTATATAGCACAGTTGAACCCGAGAGGGCGCTGCAGAGGCGGAAATGACCACAATAAAAGCGTTTTTTTTTTTTTTTTTTGAAAGGTTAAGAAAAGTAAAAAAAAAAAAAAAAATCTAAGGAATGTTCCAAGTAACACAATTCAGCTATTAATGAAAAAATATATATATTTAAGTTTTAGGGTTTAGTGGCTCTTTAATATAAACATAGAGGTCTCAATTTACATTTATTTTGTCTAGTTTTTGCACTATGGTACTTTAAGCAACTCAACAATACAAAAGTTTACAATAGTTCCTCCTATCACAGTCCTATCAGAGTCAGTCAGTGTTTGAGAAAGCGTGGAGGCGTACGAGAAAGAGAGAAAGCGTCATTTCCTCAAACTCTATAAATAGCACAGCTGACATCAGTGCCACCTGTCTATCTCTCTTGTCTGTCTGTCTCTCTGTCGGTCTGTCAGTGTGTGTGTGTGTGTCTCTTTCTCTTGTACTTTCACACCCCTGTGGTTGCTCAGTCAGTGCCAGTATACGGCGTCTTTTTCCATCTTTCTATTTATTCCATCTACTCATCTACTAATGGCTGACCCATTCCTGCACGCACTGGCAGCCCCCTCACCGAAAAGATGGCGCCATGTCGCCAGCAGACCCCACTGAAGTGGTGAAGAGCAATCATTATGAAATAGGCCTGCACATGCATGCAGAAAGATAGTTTCCTGATATGGAAAATATAGATGAATGATGTCTTCATCTGAAGTTTATAATGCCAGTTTCCGGTGCCCTCAATTAAATGCCACCCAAAGCTTAAAGCAGCAACTGAATAGAAGACTTGCGTGCGTGCGTGCATACCCACGCCTACACAAAGCCTAGTTCATGTTTTTATTAATAGTTATAAAGGTTATTTACATAAAACGATGCTGCCTTCCTAGAAGGTGTACCGACATTTGTTACTTTTTAGAGAAATAAAAAAAAAAACACCTCAAAACTTCCATTACTGTGATAGACTATGATAGATATGTAGATAAGTAGAAAATCTTAAGTGAGATTACTGTATTATTATTGTCTTTTCCATCCCAACAGATTACATATCTCATCAGAGAGAAACTAACAGCTCAACCACCTGTGCTGTGATGGCACAGCTTTGAACCGGTGACCAACAGATCGACAATCAACGATTTATGGGACTGGCAGGAGTGTAGGTGGCAACACCTACATGCAAGCTCATTTATGTGTTTATTAATAAAAGTTATAGAGATTATTGGCATAAAAGATGCTGCTTTCCTGGAAGGTGTATCAACATATGTTACTTTTTTTCCAGACACAGTAGCATGCAAAACATGTCAAAAATTATATGTTCCTATGAATAGTTAACCATAAAGAATAACTAGAATGATCTCCAAATTAGAGCTTAGATCGTACCCAAAAAAAATCCAGCCCGACCCGGCTTTTGTACGTTCTGCCAGAGCCAGCCCAGATCCGCCCTATAAACTGTCATTATAAGCCCGAGCCAGAGACTGATTTAAACCCCACATTTTTTTTAGTAAGTAAGAGCATTAAAACTGAGGTTTTCAAAACATTTCAAGCTGTTTGAATGAGCAAAATCTGTTCAGAATGATGTTAATTAACATTGCAACACTAAAGAAGCATAGACCTACAGGGGTTGGACAATAAAACTGGCTGGAAGTTTCATGGCTAAATTGAAGCAGCCTGGTGGCCAATCTTCATTAATTGCACATTATTGCACCAGTAAGAGCAGAGTGTGAAGGTTCAATTAGCAGGGTAAGAGCACAGTTCTGCTCTAAATATTGCAATGCACACAACATTATGGGAGACATACCAGAGTTCAAAAGAGGACAAATTGTTGGTGCACGTCTTGCTGGAGCATCTGTGACCAAGACAGCAAGTCTTTGTGATGTATCAAGAGCCACGGTATCCAGGGTAATGTCAGCATACCACCAAGAAGGACCAACCAAATCCAACAGGATTAACTGTGGACGCTGTAAGGGGAAGCTGTCTGAAAGGGATGTTCAGGTGCTAACCCGGATTGTTGCCATTAAATCATGGCAGAATTTAATGTGCACCTCTCCTGTTTCTACCAGAACTGTCTGTCTGGACAATAAATTATTGTGGTCTAAAAACAGGTATTTCAGTTACGTTGTCCAACCCCTGTATTATTTTATAAAATGTTTATTAAAAACAGCTACACACACAGAACGCTGCAAGTCAAGTGCTTATTGCGGACAAGTGGAGGAACTCACGTATGCGTGAGCCCCAGAGCTGTCTGATTATAACACTCTAACTTAAGAAACTTTTTATTTTTTATTTTTTTTAACACAGTCTCACCATAGCTTTATATAAAATACAAATAGTATTTTTCTTGAACCCAACTTGACCTGGCCTGAGGATAGTGGTGGGAAATCACGACCCGAGGTCAGACTGGCTCATACAAAGAATCTAAATTCTTTTTTATTTTAAGTACATTTTTCTATTATCATAGTTTTGGCCATCATAAGAGATACAAGCTCTCAGCAGGACTTCCAAATAGCCTTTTTTGAGCAGGATTATGGTCGTCAACACACAGCAAGAAATTCCCACAGACAGCTCAGACTGCAGCACATCCTTTGTCTGTCTGGTCACCAGATCTATCGCCAACTGATCATTTAAATGAACCAGCAGGGGTGTAGGCGGCAACACCCACACGCAACCCAGTTCATGTTTTTATTAATAGTCATAGAGGTTATTTACATAAACGATGCTACCTTCCTAGAAGGTGGACCAACAGTTCTTACTTTTTAAAAACAGTAGCATGCAAAACATGTCAAAATTTCCGTTACTGTGAATACTATAGATACACGAGTTAAATATCTGAAGTGAGATTTACAGTCAGATTCAGAGGGACAGTAGCATGACAATAGCATTCACAGCATACTATGAATAGTTAAGTGGAGTAGTTAAGTAGAATTTTTTGAATTACCTCTAAATAGACTTATTTAATTTTAATTTAATTTACTATCATTGTTTTGGCCATCCTAAGAGATCTAAGGTCTCAGAATGAGTGTATTTTCTGTTACTGTAAATATTTTAGTGAGAAGAATATTAAGAATGATCTTTAAATAGACTAAAAGTTTATCATTTTAAGTAAGATTAGGGTATTATCATTGTTTAGGCTATTCTAAAAAATCTGAGCTCTCAGCAGAAAGACACTTAGCCACAGCCACAGCTTAGTCACATGTGTCGCCTCTAATAAAAGGCTTCTAGCTGGCTTTTTTCAGCAGGATAATGCTCACCCACACACAAAGCAAGGCTTACCCAGGCGCTCTTCAGACTGTAGGACTCATTATTGACCTGCACAGTACAGGATTTATCCCCAATTGAGCATTTATTATGCTTGGTGTTAATATCTGCTTTAGAGATTGGGCCTATTCTATTGCCTATACTTGTCAATACTCGTACTACACAAGCTGTGTGTGTACATTTGCAATTTGCAATTTCAGCAATGGATGCAGGTTAAAGTAGCAGAATGTATTAATTAGGGCTCCGAGTGGTGCAATGAGGTAAGCGCTGCCACTGTGATCGGAAAACTGCTGGTTCGAATCCCAGTCATGTAGCTTGCCATCAGCTGCCGGGGCCCTGAAAGAGCACAATAGGCCTTGCTCTGTCTTTCTTCTCATCACTCCTAGGGTGATGTAGATCAGCACAAGGCGTCTGTGAGCTGCTGTATTGGAACAGAGATGCTGCGCTTTCCTTCGAGTATGCCATGATGTTGCTCGGCAACGCTACAGCATCAGCAGCAGCAGTTGGAAAGGAGGCGGAGTCAGACTTTATATGTGTCGGAGGAGGCGTGTGCTAGTCCTCACCCTCCTGGTGTTGGTGGGAGTCCTAATGAGTGGGTTGGGTAATTGGCCTTGCACATTCGTACATTGGGGAAGAAATGGGATAAAAATTATATATATATATATATATATATATAACGTGGGGAGCACCAACAACATACAACTTACTGATAGACACTTGGCTCAAACATAGCACTGAATTATCTACCCCCCCCCCCCCCCCCCACACACACACACAGCATCCGCCCTTAATTTAACCGTTGAGTGCAGCTGTACAGTAGGCAGCAGCAGCAAAACAGCAGCAGCGCAGCAGTGCATCTCCTCCTACTGGCTCACCCCTCCAGATTAAGCCCCGCCCACTTTCACAGCCTGTGTGTGTGTGTGTGTGTGTGTGTGTGTGTGTGTGTGTGTAGGTGCTGCCTGAACTCTTGAAGACTCTTACTGTCAGTCATGAGGTCTACAGGAAAGGCCTCACCGCTGCTGTTGTTTGTGCTGCCCACGTTAGCATTGTGGATGTGAGCTGTGCTATATTGTTACACTGCGCTGGCTAACTCCACCAGCCCCTCGCTGGAGGAAGATGTGACTCACTTCTCCTGCAGGCCGCCGCCCCCTCTTACCTGTAAGAGTGAGAGCTGGTGTGAGGGGGCTCTCGCACCTGGACGGCTGACAGGAAGTAGGGAGAGTTGAGAGTGAGGTGTAAAAAAGTGAAGAGGGGGATTTGTGGTGCTACACATGAATGAATCAACAGATTAGGCCCACAGAATGCATCTGGAGTAGAGCCGGGGGGGGATCTGACTCTAAAGTGTCAGACTGTGGCTTCATTGGTTGTGGTGAACATGTCTAATTTTTACTGTTATTTTAGGTCAGCTAAAATTAACAAGACATTTTATGAACCCTGTAAGAAAAAGAAAATACGATTTTCACCCTAAATGACACTGTAAGAGAAAAGTAAACCTATTAAAAATGTGATAAAACTCTTGGATATAAGGGTTAGGTCTGTTTTTGTGCTTGAGACTTACTGAGGTCAAGGACATCGTCTGTTTTAATGAGGTCCTCTGGGCGGGTCAGGGGAAGCTGGGTCTCTGGTTCTCCCTGAAGCTGTAGAGACAGCGCCCGGAGCATGAAGAACACTCGGATAGCCTGTTAAAAAACAAACACACAATTACACCATTATGATTTTCATTAAAACATCATGTTAGATTTTATTGGCATGAATCAGAGCAAGTCCTGAAGCAGAACTGTGCTCTAATATTAGCATTTTCCATATTCTATAAACTCAGACTGTACTCAGAGCTAATTCATGTACATTCTAACAAGCTTGATTCAGTAGCGATAAGTGTTGGGCGGTCTGAACAAAAATGTATATCACAGTATTTTTCAAGATTCCGACGATTTCACGATATATCACAATATTTTTATTTTATCTTATTTATTTACTATTAATATTTTTTTTTTTTTTTTGTATGACTGTGCTTTTACATAGGGTTGTGACTTACTGTGACTTATAATATACATTATTATCCTGTTGTCTGTTGTCAGGGTTTTAATCAGTCAGGGGAGCTCCTATTATGAGTACATATAATATAAAACACTAAGGCTTTTATTTAAGGCTCTGACTACTACTGAGTTTACTATACATTTTTGTTTTAAAAAAAGAATAGTAATATTGGTGGTTCTACTTTTTTTACTTTATTTTACAGACAAAATTCAAGAAGCAAATCAGGTCCCTTTAATGCAGCATTTTTTTTACTTTTATAAAAAATATATATATTTAGATTATTATTATTTAAATAAGAATAATGACAAATTTTGATTTTTCATCACTTTGCAAAAGCAGAATGGAGCTTGCACGGTCATTCAATAGGTTCTTAAGCTCCTTCTTCAATATAATCATGACATTTGTTTAGAGAAACACACATGTTGACATGCTCTAGAGAGAAACACACATGTTGACTAAATGTTCATTCTGGTGACCACAATGCCTTCTGTGGAAAAAGCTTACTCTGCTGGCACGGACACCGCAGGGAAGCGTTCCAAAACTGCTATTGTATTTTACTGGCCTACACACACACACACACACACACACACACACACACACACACACACTGACTTACCATAAACAAAACAAAGTGACCTGCTTTTTAAATCCAAATTTCCCCTAAACAATATTATGTTGCGGTTGGAAAGAATGTTCATGTTAATATAAAGATCCTGCCTGGAGGGTTTTATTTTTAAGAATCAATTTAAGCTTCTTGTTGGAGTGGTCTACGATGCCGCCACTATGATCAGGAGATTGTTTCGGTTTTATTGATCGAATCCCGGTCGTGCAGCTTGCCATCAGCTGCCGTGAGAGAGCCCTGAGAGAGCACAATAGGCCTTTCTCTCTGAGTGGGTACAGTAGATGGCGCTCTTTTTTTTTTCCTCATCCCTTCTAGGGTGATATTGATCAGCACAAGGCTGCGTCTGTGAGCTGATGTATCGGAACCGAGTCGCTGCCTTTTCCTTCACCTGTTCTTGTGTGTGGCATCACTAGTGATGGGGATAGACAGCTTACAAGCAGCGGAATGGGTGGGACAATTGAAATTAATTAAAAATAAAATTGTACATAAATTATAAAAAAAAAAAATTTCAATGACCAAAAATTGTGACCAATTATTGTGTGGACGGGAGACCCAAAAAAAAAAAACACATACACAAGGGGGCTGAATCATGGAGAAAAACTAATTTTACAGAATGATGATATACTAGAAATAAAATCTAAAATGAAAATATCTGGTTTTCATTTAAAAACTGAAACCGAACATTTTTTAAAAAATCTTTTTGATTCTAGCTTTTTATCAATTTTGCCACTTTTTTCAACATTGCACTAAAATAAACAGCCATTAATACAGATTTTTTTGGTCTTTTCTGTTTTTCTTTTCTCTAATCACAAATAATTTATTTTGCCAAATAATCTTAGTTTAGTGCTTTCCTACTGCTTCCCTTCATGGTATACTGAGATTTAATCTTTCTCCTAACTTAAATCACTAAATTAAATAAGATTAAATAAACTGTACATGACTCTGGTTATGAGCATCTGAAATTCCATCAAGATCTCGGTACTGTAAAGGATTCTACGTACAGCTCTCTTCTCTACTAAATAATCCCTGAAGAAGCGTTTAATTTTAGGGTGCAGTCTCTCTCTCTCTCCTCTGTCTCTCTCCTCTGTCTCTGTTTAATGTGCATGTCTATCTCATACTCCAGATCTTTGTTTGAGTTAGTGAATATAACGTGCGTATAATCAAGCAATAAATAAATAAACTTGAGGAGTTTTATAAATAAATAAGTCTGAGGAGCCTAAATTACAAAGGAAACCTGCTGCAAAACACGAGTATAAACACAAAAAAGCAGCAACGAA
Organism: Astyanax mexicanus; assembly: GCF_023375975.1. Classification (NCBI taxonomy): domain Eukaryota; kingdom Metazoa; phylum Chordata; class Actinopteri; order Characiformes; family Acestrorhamphidae; genus Astyanax; species Astyanax mexicanus. The sequence continues at coordinate 4,486,317 of NC_064426.1, forward strand.
TGACGTATTCCCAAACGCCTGACCTTCCAGCGAGCGAGACATCTGCCAGCGCTGTGGAGAGAAGTATGTAAATATGCAGCCTAATAAAACTAAATCCTTTCCTGCTAAGTTCCGCAGAAGGAACACAATCTTCAGAACAAGCCAAATCATGTTCATAAGTGGGATAATTCTGAGAGAGTGGAGGGTGATTTAAAAGCATAAGGGCTGTAAAAGAGCTGGAACTCGGTTCTTAGAATCTCTGAAGCAACGTGCCGAACGGTCAAGGCCAAATTCAGTCAATCTGCAGAAAAACAAACACGACGCAAAAAAAAAAGACTTTCCAAGACTGATCTAATAAAAACAAATCAGAGAGAAATCCAGATTATATCCTCAGTTCTCTGAAAGCAGACATGCTTCACTTCACATCGCTTTGTTCCAGCATCTTTTTTTTAATACCCAGATCTCCAAAGGCAGGAGGAGAAAAGCATGCTGGTCAAGAAATACAATACTATTCATATTTTCCATCATCAGTAATGGGGGGGGGGGGGTTTCAGACAAAGACCAAAAGATTCGCAGTGATACACAAACCTCACGTAAGTGTGAAACTCCCCTGTTTTCTCGTTACACAGTCAAATTTACACACTTCTCACAAGTTCTCTTATGAAATTTGTGTGGGTTTATATGTATCAAAAAAAAAAGTCTTTCCAGACATTCTTTATGCTTTAGAATCAAGCAAACAGTTTATCTTACTGATCAGCTGCCCTGCACTAGGGGTGTGATAAAATATCGATATTATATCTTGATATTTTGTTTCGCAATACTTTATCGATGTTCAAAAAAAACAAACAAAAAAAACACAGTATTAATTAGGGTAATTGGTGTCAGAAGTGGTTTATTTATTGTTGGGTTTAACCCCCGACCATTAGATATCAGTGTTGTACTTTAGTGCATGTTTTTAGATCCCACAGTTCTGATTGGATTTCTTAAATTATTTTCAAAAGGGTATAATTATTTTGTTATGCTGTTCTATTATCATTATATTAGGGGCATTAATGGTCTTAAAATGACCAGAGTATCGTTTATGGAGATGATTTCTGGGACAATATATCGTCCACAACAAAATGTTATTCTAAGATGCCTAGCTGAGGGGGACTATGTTGCATTGGAATGGGTTTTGGTTCTGTTAGGGGTGGTTTTGGTTGTACTGGGAGGGTTTTGGTTGTATCAGAATGGGTTTTGGTTCTGTTAGAAGTGTTTTTGTTGTCCTGACAGTAGTTTTGGTTGTACTGGGAGGGTTTCGGTTGTATCAGAATGGGTTTTGGTTCTGTTAGAAGTGTTTTTGTTGTCCTGACAGTAGTTTTGGTTGTACTGGGAGGGTTTCGGTTGTATCAGAATGGGTTTTGGTTCTGTTAGGAGTGGTTTTGGTTGTACTGGGAGGGTTTTGGTTGTATCAGAATGGGCTCTGCAGCAAATCTGTGTGTGTGTGTGTGTGTGTGTGTGTGTGTGTGTATGTTAACAAACAGAGCTGTGTGTGCGCTGAGAGCGTAAAGTGTGAGCGGCGCTCCTGCATAGCTAATATAGAATTGGGTGGCTGACTATTTGCTGTTGTCAGGGTTTTAATCAGTCAGTGGAGCTCCTGTATTTCCTGCCGCTAAGATAGAAACACAACAGAAAATTACCACAATTTTAACACATCTCACTTCCAGACCTCCACGACCATCAGTGCAGATTTATTCCTAAACTCTGACGCTATTTTAACGGTGCAGGTGCAAGACATGAAAATAGACTGTTGACGTTGTGTAAGATAGCAATGAGCATCCCGACGCATCATAAACAGGGTGTGCAATGGGGCCCCAGCTGTAAAACGGGGTCTAAAGTGTGTGCGTCTACATGTGCGCTCACCCTGCGTGTCTTCTCCACGTCTCCGCAGGGCAACCTCTTAACGAAGTCAATGCCAGTGAGGGGCGTTCCAGTCGGGGGAAGCAGGATGGACGCGTCCATCATGAGGTACTCCACATTCAGAGGCTTACTCTAAACACAAGAAAACCACAGAGACATCTCCATTACAGTGAGAACTGTAAACTGCAGCGTCATACAGAATAAAAAAATAGACAGGGCTTTTATTTAGCATGCGTGTTGTGTTCAGTAAACAGCTATTTTCGCTATCTAACAGCTTTCTGATGTTTACAGCACACATACACAGTCATGGGTGGCTTGCTTAATCATCAACTGGGGCTAAACAGAAAATAATGACGCTGGTAAATTTGAGAGCTCGGCGGACTCACAGTCATGCTCCTGTACTCGTCTTCAAACATGTCCAGGAAGATCTCTTCCCCCTGTGGAAGCAACACATTTCCAGAGAACAATCACGTCAACGGGCGGGCAGGCGGGCGGGCGGACAAAACCAAACACACAGCAGAGCAGCCTGTCCTACGCCTCTGTTTGAAGCTGGGGAGCACAACCGTCAACAGCTCCAAATATTTACCCAGCGTATGGACATGATATATGCAGACATAGTGTATACATATACTGTACTGTACACAGCACCAAATGAAAGATCTACCACGCCTACATACTTCAAAATAACGGAGCTTCAGACTGTTCTTTAGAGAGCGACGCCATAGCAGATGACATAAAACCACTTTACATTTCTTTCCATAAAGATCTGACACATAAAATACCAGTCAAAAGTTGTGACAGGTCTTAAAATGTAGTGTTTTTTATTATTTGAACACGTTCTGCATTGTAGATTAATACTGAAGTCATACAAATTATAAAAAGAAAATAAGAGCACATTTTCAATGACTTTTGAACATTTTCTCAGTCAGCTTTATGAGGTAGAGTCACCTGGAATTCAGGCTTTCAGTTAGCAGCTGTGCTGCTGAACTCATCAAGAGTTAACGACTTGAGTTTCTTGTCTCTTAATAATAATGTGTTTGAGAGCATCAGTTAAAGTAAAGTAGTAAAGAGGTAGAGTTACAGGTATACAGTGAATAGTGATTTTTTTGAGTAAATAAATAAATAAATAACTGATTTATTGAAAAAATAGCCTTTAAAAAACATTTAAACATCCATATGCATGCAAAGTGAATTTAAGTGCAATATATTTTTTTTTAAATCTGAGGAGAAACATGACAACTACCTGTATAAAAGTTACTACAAAATAGGGGTGGTCGATATGGCTCTAAAATAATATCACGATATTTCAGGGTTTTTTTGCGATAACGATATACTTGGCGATATAGGAAAACAGAAAAATAATTAATTAATTTCAGGAATATAGTATAATAGTATAACAGCATAATCATAATGTGGCAAAATAAATAATATAGCATAACATAATGCAGCAAAAAATATTGCAGAATATTTAGTGCATGCATATAAACTGCAAACTAAAACAATTATACAATAAATACACCTAAAGCTTCACAGTAAATAATAGACTACTTTTAAGACAGAACATCCCTATTATCACGATATGGATTTTTAATATCACAATATTTCTGTTTCACGATATATTGTATACGATATAATATTGCCCACCCCTACTACAAAAACATAAAATATCAAAACTGCATAAAATAAATAAGATGCCACAAAATTAGATATTTCACTTCGTACATTAGCAAGAAACTTTTTTTTTTACCCAATATAAAAGGCGAGTATAAAATCAGATGAGCATTCATCACAGAAAATAGAATATTATATAAGATCAGCTAAAAATATATTTTAATACAGAAATGTTGGGCTACTGAAAAGCACGTACATTATATGCCGTCAATACTTGGTTGAGGCTTCTTTTGCATGAATTACTGCATTAATGTGGTGTGACAAGAACAAAATCAGACTGTGACACTCATTGAAATATCTATCCTACACCGGGGAATCCTTGGTTCTTTTATGTAATGTCACACACTCCAAAAAAAACAAAAAAAAACACACACACGCAGCTTCCAGACTGTTACAGTATCTGCAGCCTCCTGATCTGGCAGGTTCCAGAAACTGCTGTGGAATGTCGTTATTCCCCGTGATGCAGGATTTTAAAATAAACGTTTGAAGCTTCTGAAAGTGAAAGATCTCTTTAAAGATCTTTAAAGCAATTCTTTCAGAGAAAAACAAAGAGATAATGACATGTTTATTAAGGATGAAGCTACGTGAGAATAAAACATTCTGAAAGTGAAACTAAACTCTTAACACCGTCCAGCTGTGGAAAATTACAGGAAACACTCCATTTATAGTAATTTATTCTCACTTTAATAAATACTAATATAATTTACTACTAACAAAATACTATTATCATTCTATTATCATTTAATATATATGTACATATGATAAAATACATAATACTCCAAATATACTACTGTAATTTAAACCTTTTTTTAATAGAGTTAAATTCAACTTAATATTTGTACATATATTAAATACATATAAATATATACAAATATAAATATATACTTGTATATATATATATATATATATATATATATATATATATATGTGCTTTTGTTTAAATATTTGTATAGCTAATGTAATTCTGCAGTTCCTTCAGGATTAGTTATTTCTTCTTTTATGAATCATGTACCTATACATCCATCCATCCATCCATCTATCGATCGATCTCTCCATCCATCCATCCATCCATCCATCCATCCATCCCATATCTATTCATTAATGTATCCATTTCTCTTTCTATCAATCCATTTACCTATTCATCCCTCTTATATTTATCCATTCATCTATCTATTCATCCAATTATTTATGTACCCCTTCATCCTGTAACTATTCATCCATCCTATATCTATTCATTAATTTATCCATCTTTCTTTCTATCCATCCATCCACCATCCTATCTATCTATCTTCCTACCAATCCAACTACCCATCCATCCCATATCTATCCATTAATTTATCCATCTCTCTTTCTATCCATCTATATATCCATCCATCCATCCATCCATCCATCCATCCAGTCTTCAAATTAATGGTGCTTTAGACTGTTCTTTAGAGAGTGATGCCATAAAAAAAACAATGTGGGATGAAGAGCACGGCAGCCGCACTGATACACAACACCATCAAACGCTTAGGTAACCTGTGGGAACGCGCCTGCCTCTCACAGTCTGTGTGTCTGTGTGTGTGTAAGTCTGTCTCTGTGTTTTTCTCTGTGTCCTGATTAATTTCTCTTTCATTTGATTGGTTTGACAGGATCTCGGCCGCAGGCTCTGCCTGTCTGACATGTTTGGACGGCGCGCCGGCGGGAGTTTCCCCGAATAGAATTCACTAGAATAAAGATCTGAGCTGTCAATGTTTGACTGGGATAATTAGAGGAAATGAATTACCAGTGAAGAGACGCTTCGGAGGCGCGGGGGGAGGGGGAGGGGGGAGGGGATTGCTGGATGATTAGTGGTTCAGCAGGACCCACAGCAAGATAAAACAGCCAATCAGGTGAGGAGAAACATGCTGACTGGAGTCTGGATGGTAGCAGGTTAATGATTACAGAACTTACCTTGTAAAAGCGGCGCAGCAGGTGGAGACTCTCCTCTCTAGCACCCTGATAAAAGAGAGAGAGAGAGAGAGAGAGAGACACAGGATTATAAATAGATATTGAGTTAATATAAATTGATTACATTAAAGGGGGTTTAAAGGGGAAAAAGAAGAAAAAAGGATTGGAAAATGAAAAGAAAAGGAAGAAAGAATAAAGGAAGATAAAGAGGAGGAGAGGAAGGGGAAAGAAAGAGAAGGATGGAAAAAAATGGAAAATACTAAATTCTCTGTTGGGTTTTTTATTATTTTTTTTAGTTATATGCATAAATTTTATATCTTATACTGAATATTGTTTAGGCTTTTTGTCGCATTGTTTTTTTTTGTCCTATTTCTGATGTTTTTTTCTCTCATGCCCCTCATACACCACAAAGGCAGGTCAGGATAAAGGTTAAGGGGAAGTTTAAAGCAGGCTTAAACTGTTTTAAGGTCTTTCACATTAAATTCTAATGAAATATGTTTAAGTTTGTGGGTGTAATGTGATAAATATGAAAACATTTCAAGGGGTATGAATACTTTCGCAAACCACTATAAACGTGAATAAATCAATCAATTTTAGAAACACTTAGATTTGTAATATTGGTGCTAATCCCTTAAAAAAATATTTGTATTAATCACAACAATAATCTGTGCATAAATAATGGAGAAAATCGTGATTATTTTTTTTATTTATTATTTTTTTAACTGTATTTTTGGAAAGGGGACAGTAATAATAAAGTAATAATAATAATAATAATAATAATAATAGCGTGATTTTTATCTTGCAGGCTTAATCAAATTTTTTTTTTTACTGTATTTTAACATTTAACACAAAAGCTCCTTTATAGACTTTTTTTTTATTTAAAAAAGGCTCTACAGCACCAGCCTAAAGTGCCTGAAGGGAATTTAGGAAATGAAATTTGAATAAATCATCAGTTTTCTGTTTGTTTCCTCTGTTATGTTATGTTAATGTTTTTGAAAAAAAGAAAAACAAGTAAATGAACAGAAAGCAGACAGACCCACCCGGAGCTTCCTTATAGGATTTTACAGGAAGAACAGAACGTTCCTGTAATGAGTTTGGTGTCTAACCAGTAAAAGTAAAAGTAAAACATCATTTGTCTTTTGTGTATTTTGAATATTTTTGTGTTTATGCTGATGTCATTTTTGAAAATGAAAATAAAAAGGTATATTTCTCTGTTTCTTATTTTTGGCTTACGTCTGTCTGTTTTAATCATTTTTTTAATGAATAATAAATTAACAAATAGTAAATGGACACAATCGGATTTTAGAGAAGGATCAGAAACTTCCTGTAAATGTGTTTCAAACAAAAAGTAAAACAGTATTTTTTTTTGAAGAAGAAGAAGAAGAAGAAAGAAAATGAAAATAAAAATAAATCTTGTATCTTAAAATGTTTTTAGATTTTAATTCTGTTCTCTTGTGTTTAATTCTTTTCTTTCTTTAATTTTTTTTTCTTTTTATGATATTTTACATTGTAAATTTAATACTGAAGACTATATTAAAGCTATACACATGGAATTATTTAGTTAAATAAACCAGAATATGATTTACTCTTTAGATTCTTTTAAGTATTACATGTATCTTTGAGGACAGATCTGCAGACCCTTGGTGAGATTTTAATCTCAGTGTCTTCATGAGGGAGAGTCACCTAGAATAGTTTTCTCAGTGTCTTAAAGGAAGGAGTTCCTGGAGGTGCTGAACAATAGTTGCGCCTTTTCTTTTCTTCACGCTGTGAAGCTCCAGCTCATCCCAATTAAATCACCTCAAATCACCATCTCAGTTCATCAGGTTTAGATCAGGGGATTAATGTGGAGGACCAACACTTTTTTATTGTTTACTATGTAATTCCATATGTGTCCCTTAATTGTTTTAATGTTTTTAACACTTTTTTTTATTTTATTTTTTTACTGTTTACTACACAATGCCATATGTGTCCCTTCAATGTTTTCATATCTTTAAAATTAATGTACAATGTAGAAAGATTTACTGTATTATAATACCTCAGGGTAGTTGTATTGCATTATAATATATTTCAAGGTAGTTTTGATGCTTTTTAAACTAGAATATTGTAAAGTGTTCAGAGTTACTGAGATTAACTGAGAGATTTAATGGAGAAAATAAACTCTAGTGTAGCTCCATATTCCACACTCTACAGCCTGAAAAGAGGAAATGTGCCATCAGCTGAGTGTGTGTGTGTGTGTGTGCATGACCATGTGAGTGTGTGTGAGTGTGAGAGAGAGTGAGAGAGAGAGAGAGAGAGAGAGAGAGAGAGAGAGAAAGAATAAACTTCAGCAAGTAAAACTGCTTAAAAACTGCTGTTTTTGGATTTTACATTTAAATAACTGTCCCGTTTTCTTTTTTTCATTACTTCTGTATTAATAAGTGAAAGAGCTTCCTTATAGGATTTTATAGTTCAGGAAGAATTCAGAAAGGACTTCCTGTAAATGTGTCTGCTGTCTAACTGCTACAAGTAATAGTAAAACATGAGGAAACAGATAATAGGGAAAATCCAGTTCAATCCCACAGTACTGTAATTCATTGTAATTCCCACTGAACAGCGTTTACTGTAAACAGTAAATGAAGCAAGCGTGATGAATATCCATGTACATAATCCTGTAGAGTTCTGGGTTCTGGTTGAATATGAGCAATATGAGTGGGATTTTCTGATTTATTTAGAAACTAATGTCCAGTGTTGCACAATAGCCCTGCTCTAATCAGCTTCCTGTTTGGATTGGGGTGATGATGTAAGTGGTCTGGAGGGAGTTTGGTAAGTTATTTTATTATACTGTATATACTGGAAGAAAGGGCACGGTATAAAGTCACCGGATGCTGCGTACCTCCAGACAGGCCAGGTGGACGTCCTTGATGATGCACTGAGTGTTGGAGAGGACCGACTGCTTGAGTAGAAGACAGCACAGCTCCAGAGTGGCCAGCCGTACCCTCCCGTCTGACAGAAACAAAAAGAAATGCAGAATCGATTAATGATTAAGTGTCTGGAGAGCGTCTGGTGTGTTGAAATGATTAACCAGGCCTTTACTGCTGACGCCTACAGCTGCTGCTGCTTGTTTGCGGCTCTTCCTGCTTCAGTTTAGTCTTCAGAAATAGACAGTAAGTGATTTGAGTAGAGGTAAATTGGACCATTAATCAATCATCTGTATAGATTTCCTATCAGTATAGCAGCATTTGACTAAATATAAGCAGAAAGTAAAGACAATTAGATCTTATCTGTATATCCCTCATCACAAGTGATACCAAAAGACCAGGAGGGTGAAGACTAGCACATGCCTCCTCCGATACATGTGAAGTCAGACTCCGCCTCTTTTTGAACTTTTTGAACATCACAGCGCTAACGCTCGGAGGAAAGCGCAGCGACTGGGTTCTGATACATCAGCTCACAGATGCAGCTTAAGAGTGATGTAGGAAAAAAGCTCCATCTACTGTACCCAGAAAGAACAAAGCCAATTGTGCTCTCTCAGGGCTCCGGCAGCTGAGGGCAAGCTGCATGACCAGGATTCGAACCGAAGCGATCTCCCGATCATAGTAGCAGAACTCCAAAGTGTGAAAAGTGAATGAGTGGGGAGCTGAGGTGTGTGCATGCACTGTGCGAGCTTATATTGTGATTATCATGCCATAGCTTTACATTCAATAAAAAATAGCAAAAAAAAAATGGTCACAGATTGTTTTCTTGAGAAACTGTTGGGAAAACGTGACCCAACCTGGGCCGAGTTCGGTTTACAATATTTTTATATGCAATTTGGGAGAAATGTTGTCTGTAGTTTATAAAATCAAAAAATAATGTTCATTTTATTTAAATATATACCTATAAATAGCAAAATCAGAGAAACTGATTCAGAAACTGAAATGGTCTCTTTTTTTTTATATATGGTTCACTGATTTAGCACCGACTCACAGCTAGACAAGCTGAAGCAAGTGTGTGTTGTGCAGCTGAGTGTTGATGTTACCTGGCTGAGCAGCCTGGTTCATGATTCTGATCAGCCTCTCCACCAGAACTTGGCTGTAACTGCTCCTCTCCTGCCCAGGTACAGGCAGCTGGATCTTCTCCAACAGCTCTGGGTTTATTCCTGCAGGCACGGACACACACACAAACACACACACAGTTTCACAGACTTAAGTCATAAGGTTTATTAACATTTTCATGCACACATTTGAATAAAAGATATACTATGCTTCTAATGTGTTTTTAATAGAGCTGTTCCACTGATGTGGAATTGGCAGTGTTCTTGTTTGCCTCATTTCAACCAACAAAATTACCCAACCCACTCATTAGGACTCCCCCTATCACTAGTAATGCCCCAACACACCAGGAGGGTGAAGACTATCTAGCACATGCTTCCTCCGATACCTGTGAAGTCAGCCACCGCTTCTTTTCGAGCTGCTGCTGATGCTGTAGCATTGCCGAGCAGCATCACAGCGCACTCTGAGGAAAGCTCAGCAACTCGGTTCTGATACATCAGCTCACAGACGCCCTGTGCTGCACACTTCACCCTAGCAGTGATGTGGGGAGAGAGCGCCATCTACCCACTCAGAGGGAGCAGGGCCAATTGTGCTCCCTCTGAGCGCCGGCAGCTTGATGGCAAAGCAGGGGTTCGAACCTGCGACCTCCTGCTCATAGTGGCAGCGATTTAGACAGCTGGACCACTCGACGCCATATGATGTGATGTTTTGATGGTTCCACTAAAACTGGTGGAAACACAGGATGCTTCGCTAAAAAGCACCAAGGTTCTTATAAGCCCGAAAAGAACAAAGTTTTTTTTTGGTGGAAAAGCACTATAAGTGATGCCAAAGAAAACTTTATTTTACTGTGTTCATGATGTGGAGGAACCATGATTGAAAGAGAATAGTATAAGAGATTTTTGGACATTTAACCCTTAACTCCATATCCTCGCTGTCCAATCAAAAAACACTGAATGAAAAACAATGAATCTCCAAAACAGCAATTTTACAGGAGAGAGAGAAAAAACCTTGTAAACTTTCAGTGGAAGTCAATGTAAAAAGAGTTTATTTCAGGTCATTTTGAAGAGTTTTCATTGGTCCGTTCATCAAGAAATTTTGGCACAGTGTACGGGACAGTTTGTCTGTTCAAATTATGTAGTAAACTCAACAAAAATCAACAAATATGGAGATGAGTAATTTTCATAGGACAGCGATAATATGCAAGCCCATTCTACATTACAGTCATAATTGACATACGTACTATAGCCCCTAAAATACACCCCTGTGGGACTCCACAAAATCTGGTAAATTATCCATAAAGACTATATGATTGCTTTTGCTTTAAGATTAACCATAAACATAAAGATTATTAATTAATAATACATAAGGATTAAGGGGTTGAAAGGTTCTTTAGCTCTCTATTACAAATGTTTGTTCTATACATTTATGCTACAACATATTATGCTACAACTTTTTGCTGAATGATACAAAAAAAGGAAAACTTTATACTGTATTTAAAATAAATATAATATTTCTCCAGCTTTACTGCGCACACAAATCCACTGTTAATATCATGACATGAATGTTGAATTATTAAATATCCCAAACTAAATTGCAAAGAGAAAATAATAAATAAGGAACTAAGAACCCTCTGACGTTACCTTCATTTTAAACAGTGCAGGCACATTTATAGCAGGATAACAACATTAGGTCACTTTAAACAGTAAACAGGGATCAGGTACCTTTGCTGTGAGACATGGCGAAGAGGAGGCAGAGGACGAAAAGGGCGTGGTAGTCCTCCAGCTCGCAGTCCAGGGCGTTATACACCATGTCCAAGAAGGGTCTGCAAGAGACAACAGTGCAGTACAGCTTCATATATTTAGATTTTGACTTTTGATTGATCTGGTTTGGTTATTTCTAGATATATCAGGCGGCTTTATAATGAATTTTTCTTTTAATAAATAAGTTGATAAATAAAATAAAGGTTTACTATAATATGCCCTAACTCTTAACACTTTTATGGTGAGAGTGTCTTAATTTAGGTAACTTAGCTTTATTTGCTAAGACCTTCCTAGAAAATGAACACAGGCACATTTTAACATTGCATAAACTATGAATTTGTGAGTGTGTCTCTGTGCTAGACTAAAAGCTAACTGTGCCAAGTTGATGCTATAGCACCTCAGGTTATTGCTATGGTGTAGCAAAGTGGTTATAAAGGGATGGATATGGTGTTTTTGAGTGGTGGCTTTAGTATCCTAGGTTATTGCTGATTGGTTGATACTAATTTGCTATAGTATCCTATGCGGTTGTCGGGCTGTTGCTAAGGTGATGCCATGCAGTTGCTATAAACACTATAAAATGTGATACTCTGGTCGTTGCTAGGTGGTTGCTATTGTGTTGCTAACTGCCAACTTGGTGGTGGCTATGGTATGGTTAAGCGGTTGCTATGGTGTAGCTAAGTGGTTGTGAAGTGATTGAGATGGTGTTTCTAAATAAAGGCTCCAGTACTCCCGGTGGTCACTAAGTTGATGCTATAGTACCTCAGGTTGTTGCTATGGTGTAGCAAAGTGGTTATAAAGTGACTGATGTGGTGTTTTTGAGTAGTGGCTTTAGTATCCTAGGTTATTGCTGATTGGTTGATATCTATTTGCTATAGTATCCTACACGGTTGTCGGCCTGTTGCTAAGGCGATGCCATACAGTTGCTTTAAACCTTGGTGGTTGCTAGGTGGTTGCTATTGTGTTGTTAACTGCCAACTTGGTGGTGGCTATGGTATTGTTAGGCGGTTGCTATGGTATCTCAGGCTGTTGTTACGGTGTATCTAAGTGGTTGTGAAGTGGCTGACATGGTGTTTCTAAATAAAGGCTCCAGTACTCCAGGTGGTCACTACGGTGTTGCTAAGTCATTGCCATAGTACCTCATGTTGTTGCTAGGGTGTAGCTAAGTGGTAATGAACTACAGGTGGTCGCTATGCTGTTGCTTATTGGTTGATATCTATTTGCTATAGTATCCTATGCGGTTGTCGGGCTGCGGTTGCTAAGGTGATGCCATGCAGTTGCTATAAACACTATAAAACGTGATACCCTGGTGGTTGCTAGGTGGTTGCTGTTGTGTTGCTAACTGCCAACTTGGTGGTGGCTATGGTATTGTTAAGTGGTTGCTATGGTATCTCAGATTGTTGCTACAGTGTAGCTAAGAGGTTGTGAATTGACTGAGATGGTGTTTCTAAATAAAGGCTCCAGTACTCCAGGTGGTCACTACGGTGTTTCTAAGTCATTGCTATAGTACCTCATGTTGTTGCTAGGGTGTAGCTAAGTGGTAAAGAAGTGACTGCTATGATGTTTCTAAGTGTTAGCTTTAGCATTACAGGTGGTCGCTATGCTGTTGCTTATTGGTTGATATCTATTTGCTATAGTATCCTAGGTGGTTGCTAAGTGGACGCTATACAGTTGCTATAAAAATACTATAAAATGTTCTTTTTTTACAGTGATAAAAACAGCTAAGCTAAGCTATGCTTTGCAATGCTAGACTATGTGGCTCCTGTGCACGAACTGTTAGTAGTGTAAGCCAACCAATAAAAGCACATTGTTTTAATGAGTCTTCTGTGTATGAAAAATCAGTGTATTTCATTCTGATGTAAAATAATGTATTTTTATGCATTTTATACACAAAACAACATCTTAAACACTCAGTTTAGCAGAGTGTACCACTAGCAGTAACCTTAAATACTTTATAAATTAATAAAAAAAATAAACAGCTTCCTTAATATAGTCTCAAATCTCATTATTATTCCATATTTTAAGTGTAAGTCATGCCTTGTCTTTTTGATATTTGATGATTTTTAGTTAGTCCTTGTACTGTAAGTTTAATGTTTTTTTTTTTTTTTATCTGTGCAAAACTTTGGTCAATATGCGTTGTGTTAAATGTGCTCTAAAAATAAACTGACACTGACATTAAGAAAGAGTCTCAAATTGTAAATAATTAGTGAACTGGTTTCCCTTGAACAATAAATCTTATTCAGCAGCCAAGTTTTTTTTGGCAGAGCTCAGCTGGAGAGAGCGTGTACACACAAACACACACACACACACACACACACACACACACACACACATACACACTTTTCCATGGAACTCCATGCAGAATCTCCACTAATGCCACATGCAAGAATTCAAAGGAACTGGAGAGCACAGGTTGTTTACACAGGGATTATTTTTTTTTTTTAAATGGGTCACTGTATATTGTATTTCTTTTCCGCAGCCGTTTAGCTCCGCCTTTCAGACACAATTTAGGAGATAAGTGCACAGGAACAGTGTGGTGAAGTGGGATTTACTATTTAGGGCACGTCAATAAAGTAACACTGATAATCATGTTTTAACCCTCCTGTTATGTTCCGGGTCAATTTGACCTGTTTTAAGTTTGAAGATCTAGGAAAAATAGTTAAATTTTTTTTTTTCAGTATTAAACTTCTTCTGGTTGCTTTAATTAGTGAAATTAATATATAATATGAAAATGGTTCATCTCACATATTTGCAACAACCACCCCCTGCAAAAACTAAAGCTAAAATTAAATTGCATAGTTATGTTTCAATGTTACAGTATGTAAAACTATTGTTTTATATGTTGGTCCTTTAAAGGTAATAAAGTAGTGAAACATAAAAAAAAAAAAAAAAAAAGTTTTATTTTGTATTTTTTTATGAAGCATTACATTTTAGAGGTAAGGGACACATTATAAATGTGTCCCTTACCTCTAAAATGCTCGAAATTATGATATAAATGCTTGAAATTATGATATTTTTATTTGGGAGAAATGTTGAACGTAGTTTATAGAATAAAACAACAATGTAAATTTTTATTCATATAAGAATATCGTTATTGCAAAAACACCCTGAAATATTGTGATAATATTTTAAGGCTATTTCTCCCACACTTAAGCAAGAACATGGCTTTATTTGACTGCACTCTGCATGTGCTGGAAAACACATGCACATTTGCATGTATGTGTGCATGCACGCATAGTTACATACATTCACACACATACGTTTGCATGCATGTGCATATAGGTATACATTAACATATGTTCCCATCTGCAGCTCACATGCAAAGGTGGGCGCAGGTGTGCGTTTGTGGTTTCTGAGGTGAGTACCTGCTCCTCTGGCCCTCGGTTCGAGCAGCAGCTGCAGCCGTTTTCTCCTCATCAGTGATGTTCTGCTCGGTCAGGCTGGACACGTCTGACAGCTTACACTTCTCCATCACCACCATTTCAATCTCTGCAAAACACACACACACACGGCTATGCAAATCACCGCACATCAGATCACAGCACGCTTCAGGCTTTATCTAATCCCTGCACAGCCACAACCTGCGTGTTTGTGTATCTATCATTAAGGGCGTTTTCCCACTTTTTCGCAGGACTGATTATCTCATTATCTCTGGTTTGTTTTCACACACAAGAACTCGAATCTGAACTGTAGATCGATTGCGCAATTCCATGCATCACTTTACTTAATGTAGCTTCACAAAAGCTTCAGTCTTTTTTTGTTTATATTCTAATTACTATAATTTTCATTTAAATAATTTTTTATTTAAATAATAATATAGTATATGCTATTTTACTATACCATCACTCCAGTTCTATCATAGTGTGGAATTTATTAGGATATACTAATAGAAAGGGAAGTAATACAATCAAATCAAAGCAGTTACGTTACAATGAACCAATAAAGCAAAGAACCTATCACACTACCCTACACAGGGCACAGGGAGCAGATAGCATTCACACCTGCAGCAGACTTGACCACAGTGAGTTTAGGGCAAACCCCAAACTAGTTAATTTAAGAAGACCAGATATCAGTACTCTGGACTGGTTGCTCAAAGGCTTTAAAGGGGGACTAAACCCTCTGATTTTTTGCTGCCCAAATTTAAAAAATGCTAAAAGAAAAAAAAAAAAGAAAAAAAATTGGGAGGGGTAGTTTGGGAGGGGCACTGAGTGATGTATGGGTTTAGAGGCTGAGCAGAAACTTGTGAGGGCATTGCAGAGGCAAAAATTACCACAATAAAGCAATTACCCAACCCACTCATTAGGACCCCCCTATCACTAGGAGGGTAAAGACTAGCACATGCCTCCTCTGATACATGTGAAGTCAGACTGATGCAGCATTACCGAGTAGCATCACAGCACAGCGCACTTGGAGGAAAGTGCAGTGACTCACAGCTCACAGATGCAGCCTTGTGCTGATCAACATCACCCTAGGAGTAATGAGGAAAAAGAGTGCCAACTAATGTTCCCACCAAGAGACAGCAAGGCTAATTGTGCTCTCTCGGGGCTCTGGCAGCTGATGACAAGCTGTGTATAAAAAAAATTAAGCAGAATTGATATGTATCATTACTTTAAAGGAAAACTATTTAGTTATCAAAGTTTAGTGGCTCTTTAAAGCAGCTTTCACACGTGATCAAACATACCGAACTCAAGGCACGACAAGTGTGAAAACACTATAAAATGCATTTTCAGAGCATGACCGGGCTGAGACTGGAAAAAAAGGGAAACATACTGCAACTAACTCCAGAGTTAGTTTAGTTTAAACACCCGTAAGTGTCTGAAAGTGAAAGTGCTGGCATGCAAGGAAAGGTCAACAGTGTGCATTCCCTTGAAACCTGAGGTCTGCTTAATTAGATGTTGACAGTCTGGAAAATTCAGGCAGTGCCTGGTTCTGCACTTCTGCTGAACTTCAGCTCCACAAACCGCAGACACGCTGTCAGCCTGTCAGCGGCGTCCAGCGTTCCTCAACTCTGGCCTGGAGCACTTCTCTCTCCCAGGCCTTCAGAGCCGCAGCAGGGCGTGGTTTACAGCTCACTTGTGCAAATAAACTGGCCAGACAAACAGCAGATCTGCCAATTTGGGTGGAGCTTCACAGGCTGGGAGTGAGAAATCAGTTTGTTTTAATGACGGGATTTAGTGGTAAAAAAAAAGAAAATGCCACTATGATAGAGATGAAATCGCTGGTTCCAATCCCGGTCATGCAGCTTGCCATCAATAGCTGCTGGAGCCCTGAGAAAGCACAGCCGGCCTTGCTCTCTCTGGGTGGGTACAGTAGATGTTGCTTTTTCCCCCTCATCACTGCTAGGTTGATGTTGATCAGCACAAGGCTGCATCTGTGAGCTGATGTATCAGAACCAAGTCGCTGCACTTTCCTCTGAACATGCTGTGTTGCTACAGTTCAAAAAGGGGGAGTCTGACTTCACATGTGTCAGAGGAAGCGTGAGCTAGTCTTTACTCTCCTTGTGTTGTAGCATCACCAGTGATGGGGATATACAGCTGAGTAGCAGCTGAATGGGTGGGACATGAAAACTAATTATGACCCCAAGAATTCATGTGATCAAGACGAAAAAAAAAAAGATTAAAAGACAAAAATGCATCAAATTAGAATGAAAAAGCTTGCATATTATCCCAAACTGTTTCTGTCTTTGCACAACTATATCACGATGTAATGCTGAACAGACTAGCTTTGGGTTCGACAACAGTATGGAAAAAATAATTTTAAAGCAAAATTCTTAATTCACAAATTGTGCATTTGTGTAATCCGTTCTACTATTGAATTTCTCTTAAGAGAAAGAGAAATTAAAATTAAGGTCTTTAGTAGAATGAGGAAAAAAAGGCGTTTTTATTTAACCCTGCTCACTGTTCACTGAATTATAGGTCTCTGAGGAAAGACAGGATTTTGGCTCTTGCTCATTAATACTCATACATGCAAACATATCGCTTCTGATTGGCTAACAGCACTGCAGCCAGTGAATGCCTATCTGCCTTCCCCCACAGTCAATTTTACAGCTCTAAAACCAAAACAACAAAATGTTTTTTTTAGAGATACAGCCTTAGTTCTAAAGATATAGCTAGAGTGCTAGGTAAAGTTAACTCTGAAACTTCACTTAACATCAAAGTCTTAACTCAATTTTAGCAGAAGGAGACCTTTAATTAAAATTAATGTAAAATTACCAAAATGACTGATAAAGATATATAAAGAAATTTGATATTTTTTGTCTTTTCAAATTTAATTGAGAATCCAAACCAGAAAAATGCATTCATATACTATTCAAGTATGGAACTATTCATTTATTTATTTTGATTTGATTAATTAGTCTATATTCCTGTAATTTGGATGTCAGCATCTTGTTAGCGTGATTGAGTTAAACTAGCCTTGATGATTTAAATTTCACACTACTGGATACACAGACTTCAGACCGTGGCTGTGACTCACAGGTACGAATGAAAGCACAGTAATGCACACAGTGAGAGAGCATGGAGAGAACAGGAGGGGGAGGAGCTTAGAGTCTGAGAGGTTCGGGTCACCTTCAGCCCGGAAGGGTGGACAGCACAGAATGAATGTGGACCAGAATGACTATCATCAACACAGGGACTAGATATGAAATGGCAGCGTAAGTGTGGGTGGGCTCTGAAAACTGGCTCTGGCTCTGATTGGACAAGGCAAAGGATCTGATATCAGATCTGAGAGAAACAGCGAGTTTTTACCATATTATTAGGTTCTTGGAAAACCAAAGACATATTTTTAGGCTCTTAATTAATGTAGTAAAGGTTTAAAAAAGGGGAAAATTACTGAAATAATAATCATATATAATAATGTATAATTTTGTTTATTTGTTTTCTTGTTTTATCCAATTTTATTTGGTGCATGCGAAATATTAATACTTTGCTATTTAAGATCATTAACTTTAATTTTCTTGTTTTTTAATTAATATCTTTAAACATACAGTATATAGCAAAAAAGTAATCTATTGCCATGTCACTTTATTTCAATATTGTGCAGCCCTAGTGGGCAATAATGTAAAAATATCAATGTCAAAATGATAATTAATAGTATAATTCTTTGTTATTATTTTGTCAACATTTGCAAAAATAATCTATTTAAGACGGAAATACCCTTTAAAACTTCTGAGGACAATCTGAAAGTAAAATGCTAACATAAGCATAAATAATTGTAACGTATATATATATATATATATATATATATATATATATATATATATATATATATATATATATATATATATTTCTAATAATTTTATTTAGAATTTTTTTTCCCTTTTTTCCCCCAATTTACACGGCCAATAGCCCAACCCATTTATTATGACACCCTCTATCACTAGTGATGCCACAACACAAGGAGGGTGAAGACTAGCACATGCCTCCTCTGATACATGTGAAGTCAGACTCCGCCTCTTTTTAAACTGCTGCTGATGCACCATTACAGAGTAGCACCACAGCGCTAACGCTTGGAGGAAAGCTCAGCAACTCGGTTCCGATACAACAGCTCACAGATGCAGCCTTGTGCTGATCCACATCACCCTAGGAGCGATGAGGGGAAGAGTTGCATCTACTGTACCCACCCAGAGAGAGCAAGGACAACTGTACTCTTTCAGGGCTCCGGCAGCTGATGGCAAGCTACATGAACAGGATTCGAACCGGCGATCTCCTGATCATAGTGGCAGCGTTTTAGACTGCTGGACCACTCGGAGCACCAATATTTGTAATATTTAATAAAAAATGTGGTTGTTTTACTAATAGTGTATTCATTAAAATATCTCCAAATAAACTACTTTCTTTAGATTGAGAAACTGAGGTTTCTTTTTACTGTATTTATATTTATTTGGTTCTGTTCTAATGTGATCTGCAATTATTAATGAAAAGGAAAAGATTTTTAATAATGATTAATGGTTAGCAGTCTAAAGTTTTTGCACTGCAAAAAGTCAGTGCTCTTCAAGTACTGATAATACAAATAACAAGTTGAAAGATTATACAGTAAACCAAAGTTAGCACAGCCACATCCTTCAATCTTCTACTAGGATATCTACTGGCTTTAACATTTAATTTATTTAATTTAATAGTTTCTTTAACAGGGACAGTGTACATTAATTAATATTACTGTAAACGCACCAGAATTAGCCTAAAGGCTATTTTTCATCCGTTGTCCCTGGACATGTGCTGTTTGTTTGATTTCTCCGCTCAGATCTACATACAGCCAGTTCAGAGAGCGGCACCACGGCTGCAGGGGGCGCTCTGGAGAATGGAAGATTAGTCAATGATGGTGGGACATTCATCCGTCGCCACTCACCTTCCGTGTCCCCACACGTCCTGCTGGGCTTTGAGCTAGCCTCTGTACCTTTAGCCTTTTCTTTCTCCTCCTCCGTGCCTTCCTCAGCCCCCCTCTCCTCCTCTTCCTCCTCCCCCACGTTCTTGTAGTTGGGCCGTTTCTGGGTTCTCTTCCTGCCGCGCTGCCGACTCATCTCCAGAGAACGCTCCAGACTCTCGGGGGGCTTGGTGAAGCGGCGCACTCCACTGTTAGACTGAAAAAAAAAAAAAAACAGAGAAATATTAGAGAATATTAGACCAAAGATGAAATCCTCCACCCAGTGTACAGCTCTGGAAAAAAGTAAGAGACCATTTAAAATGTAAGATTTTACCAAATTAAAAACTTCTGGAATATAATCAAGAGGAAGATTGATTATCACAAACCATCAAACCAAACTGAACTGCCGAACTTGAATTTTTGCACCAGAAGAGGAATAAAGTTATTCAAAAGCAGTGTGTAAGACTGGTGGAGGACATAGCGTGCAAGCCCCAAATATTGATTTATTAACTCTAAAAACCTGAAAAAATGAATATGAACTTGTTTTCTTTGCATTATTTGAGGTCTGAAAACTCTCCCCTGTTTTGTTATGTCAGTAGTTTATAGAATAAAACAGCAATATTCATTTTACTCAAACATAAACCTATAAATAACAAAATCAGAGAAACTGATTCAGAAACTGAAGTGGTCTCTGTGTGCATATTGTGCATTCAAGGAAATTAAAATATTAGTTTATGTAAAGAATGCTTAAGCACCTGTATAATGCTCTATGATTTATATTGCGTTATTAATAAATGCAGGACTTTCTTTTTTTCTTTTTTTTTAATCAGAATTCACCAGATGTCCGTAATCCAACCCCAAAGATGAAGACAATGGAGTAAAATAAATGATGCTGGGCTGATATAATCTGTCTCTGTTGGGCTACATTCATACTACCAGGCTGACACAAATCTGATGCTTTTTTTTTGCGGCTCAGATCTGATTTTTTCATGGCTGTGTGAACGTTCCAAATCTGTGCCAATTGTTTTTCCTGGAGGTGCTGAACAATAGTTGCGGCTTTTCTTTCCTTCACGCTGTGAAGCTCCAGCTCATCCCAATTAAATCACCTCACATCATTATCTCAGTTCATCAGGTTTAGATCAGGGGGTTGTGTCAGGTGGAGGACAAACACTTTTTTTTACTGTTTACTTCATAATTCTTTATGTGTCCCTTAACTTTTTTTTTAAGTCTTTAATTTTAATCTATTTAATGTAGAAAATACATTAAATAAAGAAATTACGAAATAAAAACCTTGAACCAATAATGTATAGTGTATGAAATACTGTAGCTCAACACCACAATTTCATTTAGCAGCATAGCTTCAAATTAGGAGCTATGGTACTTTGCCACCTTGCCACAACCACAGCCAACCCTCTTCTAGTCAGCAGGCAAAGACTTCAAGCACTAATCCAGCTGCAACATACCAATACTCACACCCAGTACTGTAAAAGCTTCAGAAAACTGGAAGCAGGACCAGGCCTAACTGTAAATATATGGTTTTTGAGGGTTTCTGAGAAAATACCAAAAAGTCTGAATAAAGTTCAAAACAAGTGAAGATCTTTATCTTGCATGCACTTCCTTTGTTTTCTTCCTGACAAAACACACTCACACACACACACACACACACACACACCATCCACAGAGAGACAGACAGAGAGAGAGAGAGAGAGAGAGAGAGTGTGTGAATAAAAGAGCGCAAGAGAGAGAGAAGAAAGAGAAAAAAGTGCCAAACTTCAACCGAAACAGGCCAAAGAAACTGAGAACATGGCCTGAAACTGAGATTCTGAAAGCTGCACTGTAAGTGACAAAGGTAGCTCTGATCATTACGATGCCACATGAGAGAGAGCGTACGGGGAAAGAAAGAGGGTCACTGGTTTCTCAGAAAATAATAAAAAAAAAACATGCTCCGCTCTGCAACAGGAAGCAGATGCCTAGCAGCTCAGGACACGGCGGGACGGGACGAGAACACTGAGGTCTACCTCAAGCTTCACAACCTGGGGGCGTTCCACGAACCTACAGACCCAGTGTGTAGATAGAGTGGGGCCTCCTCTCATTTCTAGAAAATGTATAAACTTGTGGTGTCAATCGATAAAAATAAAAAAAAATCACAATATTCTGTGATTAAATGATTTGATCAGCCGTGGTTTTATGTTTTTTGGTTACAATCCGGGTTAGCACCCGAACATCCCTTTCAGACAGCTTCCTCTTACAGCGTCCACAGTTAATCCTGTTGGATGTGGTTGCTGATTCTTGGATACCGTGGCTCTTGATGCTCTTGATCACAAAGACTTGCTGTCTTGGTCACAGATGCTCCAGCAAGACGTGCACCAACAATCTGTCCTCTTTTGAACTCTGGTATGTCACCCATAATGTTGTGTGCATTGCAATATTTTGAGCAGAACTGTGCTCTTACCCTGCTAATTGAACCTTCACACTCTGCTCTTACTGGTGCAATAATGTGCAATTAATGAAGATTGGCCACCAGGCTGCTCCAATTTAGCCATGAAACCTCCCACACTAAAATGACAGGTGTTTTAGTTTCATTGTCCAAACCCTGTTTTTAATAATATAATAATATAATAATTCACATATACACTTGAATGTTTAATATGCCATATGTCTGTCTTTGTGAAAGAACATAATACAAAGTATTTCAGTTGTAATTATTATTATTATAGGTGTTTTAAACACCTTTCTCCATGTAAATAAATGCCCTGGGCGCTGGCTGCTATGCCAGGAGGGAGGCTATGGGGAGTCTATGTATATATATATATATATATATATGTATATATATATATATATATATATATATATATATATATATATATATATATGCCTATGTCATTATCAGTACAGTGATGGTGGCGCTCGGAGCTGAAGCTAGCGTTATGGGTTGTGAACAGTGCTTTTTAATAAGCTTCTTGTGCACTTTTTAAGTTATTAATGGCTCGTTTTAAATTATAGGAATCTCCGAATTCTACCAAGGAGGTGTGGAGCTACTTTGAGCTGGATAACAGTGTAAAAAGCGATTTATCAGGGGCAAATTATGCCCTGAAGCGGCCTTTGTAAAGAGTGCTGGGCAAAAAGCACAAAATTACTGTATCTCAGAAAGCTCAAAGGTAAGTACTTTTTTATCATGTTTTACTACAACAAAAGTCAATTTTACACCGGAGTTCTCCTTTAAGAAAGCAGTTTTTAGTCAAATGTCACATAATTTAAAGGCAAGTTCAGCCTCCACAAAGCATGCATGAGAGTGCACTCACACTTACAACAACTTGTAAGATACAATTGTTCCTCCCACCACTACTGTACAATCAGTTCCACTGTGCCCCCAACCCCCCCCCCCCCCCCTCAACCCACCGCTGTCCAGAAACCAGAGACCCCACCCCACTATACCCAGATACAGATCAACCAAAGCCAGTCATTCTGAGAAGAGGGGGAGACTAGTTTGATCATCAAAGTCAAAAGACACACCATCCTACACGGAACCTCTCAGGGTCTGCTGCTTCACAGAACACATCAAAGCCTTCAGAGAAAAGCAGCTCTCCTGCGAAATCGAGTGCAAAAAAGGAGAAAAAAAAGAAAAAGAAAAGAGCCCTGATTAAGAAGGTATGCAAGCGGCGCTTTGCACATCTCACATCTCACACATATCACAGTTTTAACACTATTTAAAGGTTTAAGATAATAATACTTTCCATGGTGACTCAGAGGAGGGCTTCAGAGAAGGTTGTTAAGAAGAGGTTCTGCTGAAGAGGATGATGCCGTAAGAATGGTAAGAATATGGTAAATATGGTAAATATGAAAGCTATAGATACATTCTTTGGAAAGGTTCTTCTAGAAAACACTAATTTACACTATTTTAGACTATTTTAGGCTATTTTAAACTATCATCCTGGCATCTCCCCATGTTCCCATGCACTATTTTTAAAGATAATCTGTCACATGATGATTGAAAATGCTTCAGAAGAT
Organism: Astyanax mexicanus; assembly: GCF_023375975.1. Taxonomy (NCBI): domain Eukaryota; kingdom Metazoa; phylum Chordata; class Actinopteri; order Characiformes; family Acestrorhamphidae; genus Astyanax; species Astyanax mexicanus. The sequence continues at coordinate 4,509,931 of NC_064426.1, forward strand.
TTCAAAAGGCATAAAAAATGCAAAATGCTGCACAACTGCAGCACTGCTGCTGACAGGCAAGGTCTAATTAAACAGGCAAAGCTCTCAAAAGCTATAAACAACAAGGCCTGTATTGTTAGAGCATGGTTTCCTGGTTGTAACCCAACACGTTACGGGTCATGGTGAAGAAGAGTTAACGGAACGCAGCTTTCGCTGCAGAGAAGTGGAGCACTCACCACAATCACCTGTGGCCAGTTTGTGGTCGTAAACCTAATGACTTGCTTGTGTTCGAGTGCGAGCACAAATGGCAAAGCTATTTACCAGCAGGGAACTGATACACACACACACACACACTCACACACATACTTTCAGCGCTGGGGAAGTGACGTCATGGCAAGCTAACACGGTCATACTTGTTGATATCTGTATGTGTGTCTGTCTGTCTGGGTCTGTCTGTCTGTCTGTCTGAGAGTTTGCTCTGCTTTTGGAACGGAATCTAGGTAGCGCTTATAGGCTACAAAAGCATCAATGGCATCACATGCTTTATTTCACCCCCCTTTATAAAAAAAAAAAAAAATAAAAATAAATAAATAAATCAGGGCCCACCAGGGACCTGCAGATTCACTAGATAATCCACTACGATTGTGGCTTCATCACACATCCAGCGCATTACACTTTATGAATCACAGACAACAGTGACGATAGCAACAATGGCCAGGTCCCACACGGGTTTATCGATTCCAGAGAGATAAGCATCTTCAGCAACTAGAGATCATCTTTTTGACGAGACCAGACAGATACAAATCAGGTCCTCGTATGATGATTCTGTGAAAACGAGACGGAAATGCCTCATGCTCCCCGTCCGTAGCTAGCTTCTTAATCTTGATGAAGAGTTGCACACTCAATGGCACACCGAAATCGCGACTAAGCGCCACGTCAACCCCATTTAAACACACACCAGAGCCATGGGCGTCACCTCCATTAAGTCTGATTTCATAATTATTCATTTGGACACCCTCTTTTTTTATGTAAAATATTAGCACTCTTTCTAATAAGTTGCAAAATGATCCAATCAATCCACTTTTTATCAATATGAAAATACAAGTACAAGAGTACAGTATACATGACAAGTCTACTCCAACAGAGTTTCTACAACGGATTGCCTACAACAATTCACCACATGCAAGTGAATATGGAGGAGGCCTCGTCAGCCCCATTGCCATTTTCCATCTACCAATGTTCAGCTTTGGCTAGAACTAGTGCTGAGCGATTTTCACTTTATGAAATTTCAGTTTCAATGCGATTTTTAAAATTGAGTAATCGCGATTTTAAAAACAGATTTTTTTTCCATTTTAATCTAAAATATCCAAAAACGCTCCTCATTTCTAAAGTGTTTATCCGTCTTACCCTGGTTATTTTTTTGGACCGGAAAAAATTCCAGCATTGTTCTGTTCCAGCACTTTCAACAGAAACACCCAGTGAGATAAAATGTGTATTTAGCTAAAAAAAAAAAATATATATATATATATATTTTTTAGCTAAACCTAGTTTTGAACTATTTCTTTGTCATCTGTAGTTTTGATTTTTAGCAGGGGGGGAAAAAAGTCAATTATAATTAAAAAATTGGGCGTTTTTTTTTTTTTTTTTGCCAGTCGATTTTGAGTTTCTGCTGATACCGAGTCCCAAGCCGATACTGTGGCAATATATTAAAAAGTGTGCATGAGAGAAAAAAAGAGAAAGAGAGAGAGAGAGAGAGAGAGAGAGAGCATCTAAGGGTCTTCAGCACAGTGATGCTGAGCAGCAGTTTGCATGAAAAAAAAAATGAAGCATGGACATCCAAGGTTACTTCTATTACAGCGGTGGACCAATGTAGTGTTAGGAGTCTTGCCCAAGGACTCTTATTGGTGTAGCACAATCAGCAGTCAGTCACCCAGCCTGGGAATTGAACCCCAGTCTCCCACATGATGTGGTAGTGGTGTCATCCACTGCGCCACACCATAGCAGAAATTAAAAGTAAAATCATCTATAAAGTTATTGCTGGTGATAAATTATGTCAGATAATTTAATTATCTATAATAGGCAAAAGGGGTGTCAAGATTTCGATATTTCATCAAAATCGATCGAAATTATGTCATGTCTCAAGCCTTGTAGTCAAATAATCAGAAATAAAATTGAATCGAGGGTTAGAGAATCGTGACACCCCTAATAGGCATAGAAGTGGGTTCAGAAACAGGCTGATGAATATATGGACTAGCTGAATGAGATCTTGCTAAATTGTTGAATCTAAAAGTTTTTAAACTAGTAATTGAAAATCAATGTTTTTGTAGGTAAAAATAGGTTCTTAAAACCCTGTTAAAATACAGCAAAATGTAGGAAATGGCATCTAATTCATAAAAAATTAATAAACAAAAAATAATGCTTCTAATGCTCCTGCACTACCAGGACCACCAGCCCAGCACTGAAACACATTAACATTTCCAATGACGTCTAAAAACGAGCCACCCAGGCCGTGTCACTGGGCTAGAAGTGAAGTCTGTAGCCAGCAGGCAGCGCAGCGGGTGCGAACGCCGCGGCCTGAAACACGTGTGAGCTGCTGGTAGTGCAGATCATGTACGGGAAAAGCAGAGGAAGCCTGCTCTGCTCATCTGCCGGCTTCAAAAACAGCAGCGATTTTTGGTAACCAGCACACACTTCTGCACGAAACACACACACACACACACACACACACACACTTCCGGCCCCTGCTTCAGGAGAGAGATAGACTAGAGCTCAGCGAGAGCTATTGAAGTGAAAGCTTTTTCTCATCACTGCCATCCATATGCCCCCTCTGTACCACCCAAAGCCACCACACACACCACCTCCATCCCTCCTCTCAGAGACCATGTGTCGTGCGGTGCCTATGTGCGTGTGCTGCAGTGTGTGCAGAAATATTAACACATCTGTGGTTAAGTGGTCGGGGACGGTCACGTGATGTGTGTGTGTGTTTGCATGTGTGTGTGTGTGTGTGTGTGTGTGTGACTTGCTGGTAAGACAGCAGGGCTGGTGTACATTAGCCAGTTGTTATGGGAAAGGAAAAGTAGGTTGAAGGCAGCGCAGATGTGCTGTGATCTGTGCTTTAGGGCAGAGGAAAAAAAAGAAAAGAAAAAAAAAAAAACAGGCCTCAGCACCTCTGTACACACCTCACACACATCACACACCTCACACAGTAATTCTGTTTCCAAAATGCAATATCCTAAATTGAGCAGATCACAAATGCACAAACAAATCTAATGTAAAAATCTAATGCAAAATAAAAAAAATAATAAGTAAATGTTATTTAAATAAGAACTACATTTATTATTTTAAATAAGAACCACATAAGAACTAAATAACATATTCAAAAAGGAATATCTGAATATTTATGAAGCATTTGTTTAAGTATTTGCAACAACATAGATAATAATAAGAAGATTAAGAATGCACCAATACATGTTCTCCACTGCCAATACCTAAACTTTGCATACTGTGCCGATGTTGTTGTTAAATGCACTATCAATGAAGTTTTTGGTGCACTATCAATGAACGTCTATTTTCAGCTCTATTTATAAAACATAAGGCGCATTTTAAGCGGCACTAGTAAGGAACAATGGTCTCGCCATGTTTTCCTTCTAATGGGAAAACAGAGGGTGGTGCCTTAGCAAACAAAACTTATCTTTTAAAGCCAAACGAGCACTGTAGGTTAATCTACACAGATTTCTCTCCTGAAAACTGTTTATTTGGGCCAGTAATTCAGTTATAATTCAGTTTAATACAGTATTACACAATTTTCCACAAGTTACTGCAGAACAACAGTGAGATTATGAAATAACACATATGGAATTACTCAGATACCAAACAAGGCTTAAGTAAATGCATGTGACCTTCTGTTACAGATTATTCAATCCAGCCTCCCTCCTTTCCTTGAAGCAGTTTTGCAAATTCCAAACATTCTCTTAAAGAGGGGGTTAAACCAATATGTTTTGTGCAGAAATTGTGCAGAAACACACGATATACAGCTCTGGACAAAATTAAGAGAGCACTTTAGTTCTATAAACTATGAACAACATCTCTCCCAAAATCCAAATAAAAATTATTTTAGTCATTTAGAGCATTTATTTGCAGAAAATTAGAGCTTTCAGACCTCAAATAATGCTAAGAAAACAAGTTCATATTCATAAAGATTAAAAAGTTCAGAAATCAATAAGGGAACCCTGGTTTTTAATCAGTTTTTTTCATGCATCTTGGCATCATGTTCTCCTCCACCAGTTTTACACACTGCTTTTGGATAACTTTATGCTGCTTTAATCCTGGTGCAAAAATTCAAGCAGTTCAGTTTGGTGGTTTGATGGTTTGTGATCATCCATCTTCCTCTTGATTATATTCCAGAGGTTTTCAATTTGGTAAAATGAAAGAAACTCATCATTTTTAAGTGCTCTCTTATTTTTTTCCAGAGCATTGATTTGACTGCAGCATCACAGTATTCTGATATCATCGTTTTCAAGAGATGCCCTGAAACTCCTTCCCCTATCTTCACTAGTGCTAAATATGCTGATTTACTGATCTGAGCTGAGTAAAAATGGAATTTTCCAGAACTTTTAATGACAGGTTTGCTATTATGTCTTAACATGATAATAGTGTGGTATCTGAATCAGAGATCCAGACGTATTCTAATCAGTAAGATGTGTCATTTCCTGATCTGAAGGGGTTCTGAAACCATTCTTCCTTAAAGTGCAAATAAATGAAGGGTAGTGTTTTTCCTGTACAGCCTGGGCTGGTATAAGGAACTTGGCTGGAGGTGCTGCTTCCTGGCAGGTTGAGCAGCGTACCGGGTAACGCTGCTGAGATTGTGAGAGAGAGAGAGAGAGAGAGAGAGAGAGAGAACCGCGAGAGGAGGAAAAGGGAAGAGGCTTCTGATCACAGCTGCCCTGATGAGCTGCACTCCCTGCGCTTAAGCGGAAGTGAGGCTGTTTCTGAGAAACACACACACACACACACACACACACACACACACACTTACACATATACACATACATATACATACCCACACACACACACACACACACTCCACTGAGTTCTGCTTTAACCAGTCAGATGACTGTTCATCCAAATGAAAGTCTATGTTTAGTTGAAGGGATGATGATGCATCAGTGAGCTGTGCAAACTCATCAGCTACTTCTGCTGCTGCAGGTGTAAACACAGCACACACACACACACACCCACCCACCCCCCCCCCCCCCCACACACCTGAAATACATCCCACAAACAAGCCATAACAAATCCTTCGCGTACAATAATTAAGTCTACTTCACACAAAGCATACAGTCATATGTACACATTTTTTTATAGGATGACTCCCCAAACGTTAGGACACGCCCACACTTGTAACTGCTTAAAGCACAGTCTGTATGTTTTAAAGAATTAGGAATTATGGGAGTCCTCTCCGGGGAGAATGTGTAATTGTACAGATCATGTTCGAGATAAATTTTAAGTTAGATTAAAGGTCTCCTTCCACTATAATCCACTTTTTCTTGTTCTTTGTATAATACTATAGGTCTCTGAATATCGCTGTATATGCAGGCTGCATAGCTTGTCTGCAGTAGCTAGTAAAAGAAAAGCCTCAGAAAAACGAGTTGATCAGAGGGACGTTAGGGTCAGGGTGTCTACATCAACCAGTGAGTTTATGGCCATGCCCACCTCGGGGAATCTGCAGGCGTTCTCTGCTGCAATGCTGTTTGTTAGCCAATCAAGAGGCGATAGGTTTGCATGTATTAATATTCATGAGCAAGAGCCAAAATCCTGTCGTTCTTCAGAGACCTCTAATTCAGTGATCTAAAGCAGGGCTAATTAGAAACACCTGAGCACTTTTTTCTCACCCTGCCTCCTAATGTCACATGATCACAGTCTACAATATTGAAAAAAATATTATCACAGCTTGCAAAAACCTATAGCTCCATAACAATAAAAATAAATGTATTTTTCTGGATGTACAGAATCCTTTTGAATTGCTAAAAAAAAAAGCTAAACGCTAAAGAAAGGCAAACTAGAGCATCCAAGAGATATCCAGGGTTAAATAACTGGGTTGTGAACAGGCATGTATAACGCATATATTTTAGGGGTTTCACGATTTCGATATTTTATCGAAATCAATCGAAATTATGTCATGGTCTCGAGCATCGAAGTCAAAAAGATGATCAACCTGTAAGCTACCTGTGTAGCCACGGACATTGTGACTGCTCAAAGAGCTGCCCTTTCTCCAGAGAATGTGGACATTCTCATCTTCTTAAAGAAAAACTTGAAAATATGAAAATAACAGTAGTTTTGTCTAGCCTTTAATATGTTAATAGTTTTGGTACCTTAAGGAACATCTTTCTCTCAGATAAAGTTAATAATATATCTTTATTAAAGAAAAAACTTCTCATTCTCAGGGACCGAGTCTTATTTTTCATGTTTAACTGTTATAGTAGGATAGAGTTCAGTTTGTTAAGGCTCTAATTGTTCCTGTTCCTGTATTTTTTTATTATTTATTTTGTTATGTTGCACATTGCTGTTGTAATAGTGCACACTGCTGCTACCAAAAAAAGCCACTAGATGGCACTACATATATATTTTAATTAAATTATTTAAATTTGGCCATTAGTGCCTAATGTGGTGTATTACAGATCACTTGTATCACTTTGCATCACTTCACATATCAAGCCCACCTTTTGAAATAAGATATTGTAAATTTGATGAATCAAACCAATGGCTGACCATAGACTAATCTAAAACTGGCATAGGCCTCTCTGCTGTAAAAAAAGAAAAAAAAAAGAAAAAAGAAAATCGAGAATTGAATCGAATTGTGACCCTAAAATCGGAAATAAAATCGAATCGAGGATTTAGAGAATCGTGACACCCCTAATATATTTTATGTTGTAGTTCTTTACAGCATGGAATTGTTCTAATAACTTAAAAAGTCTTAAAAAGTCTATATGTGTATATATGTGTGTGAGTGTATGGGTTTCCAACATTGCCTCGCAAATTACACATTCACAAAAATGAGTTTATTTGTCTTTAATTATTTTTGTATATTCAGTGCTGCTTTGTGCGTCATAGGGCAGCCAGTGCACGCCGCTCGGCTAATCCAGTCCAGATGTGCGTCTCTCGTTTTGCCGTGTAGCCCACCAGACGATACACGAGGAGGGGGGGAGGGGGGACAAAAACCTCAACGAAATACAGAAACTTCCCGTTTAAACAGAATTATGCAAATATCGGATTTTAATATGGTAAAGAGAAACAAAAAACATCTGATCACCGGGTCGCGGAGGTGTGAAGAAAAAAAAAATCCAGTTTAGACGACGCCACAGGTAAAAGCAGCAGTGAAGCGAGGTTACCGGTACCAGACCATTTCACCAGAACAGAAACCGCCATGTGTTTTTCATTTGCATAAACATTCCGGATAGTTTGATTGCATTATTTGCATACGTGCATATGCATGGACCCGGTCGGGGTTTTGACAATCCACGAAAAAAACACAATCCAACTGCTGCGGGACGGCACCACACCACCGGTTTCACTGCCTCCTACACACCATACTGACGTCTGCTTTGAGGACGAGTTCAAAGACAGAGACAGAGAAACAACAGCCATACAAGCAGCCTTATCTGTCCCCCTTACCTCAATGTAAATACTCTCTCTCTCTCTCTCTCTCTCTCTCTCTTTCTCTCTCTCTCTCTCTCTCTCACACAAACCCACACACACACACACTTTTGAAGAATCAATGCTGGATGTTGGTGGCAAAGGTCAAAGATGATAACAGTAACACCTATATTGGACAGAATAAGTAAATATATACATACTAGGGGAGGGTGATATGGTCCTAATAACGATAACGATACTCTTGGCGATATGACAAACCATTAAATAAAAATAAAATACTTAAAAAAACACACTACTGCAACAAAATAAAAATTAAATTAAATTATTGCATACAATATGTTATGAGTTTTGATCAGATTTGTAACAGAAGTCAATGATCCAGAATGTCATGATACTAATAATAACGCACTCCAAATATCTCCATATATCCATGATTACAGTAAAATAAATGATACTGTACTGATATAATCTCTCTCTAGTAGATATTTAATGAGAAATGAAAATAGTTTGAATTTTTCTTTTGCAAAAAAAAAACAGTTTTTGATAATGTGATGTGATAATTAGGGGGTGGGTGATATGGCACGATATTTCAGGTTATGATATATAGCACTGATTTTCATTGTGTTATCTAAATAGTATCAGGATTTCATAATAAACGGAGTAATAGAAATGCTGCAAAATTACTAATTTTACATTATTATTTGTACGTCGCTTTGAATAAAAGCATCAGCCAAATGTAATGCAATGTAATGTTTGACTTAGGCTGCTACTGACTTTGTCATACTTTTTAGAGCAGGATTTAATCAATTGTTGCCCAGAATGATTTCATTTGTATTTCTTTACTTACTAATATTATATATATATGTTATGCTATGTTGCTCACATGGGAAACAATTTATCTGAATATTCCTTTATACAGTAGATGCCCTGTAAAAGTTGATCTAATATCAACTAATTGTCTAAAAATTAAATGCTACTGAACTAAATGCAAATAATTATTCTCTGTTAAATCTCACTCTAACACTCTTAGTGTTGTCTTACTGTTTTCTTGATGTCAAGGTGAACTTTTACACAGTAAACGTTTGTCACTGTCATTAACAAAATAACCCTTCACCCATTATTTTTATTTAAAGGGAAATTCCACCTAATTTTCTTTTTTTTTATTTCTGCAGAGTAAAATCATAGATAAGATGGAAAAATGTTGTGCAGAGTGGTCTGACATAACTCTCAGAATACCTTCATTCTCTATTATATAGAAGCTTATCAGTTCAGATCCATTCACAGTGAAGGTTACAGGAATCGTCTCAAGCATTAAATGCTTTTAAAAGCTCTTTTACCGAAAACTATTACGAGAATTTCACAGAATTGCACTGTTTTACACACGTTCTGTGGTAGTGTATTTTTAGAATGACATGCTGCTGTAAAGTGCAGTAGCTGGAAAATATAACCTCAAATCAGTATCAAAATGAATTGACTTAATGATTTATATTTAACATTTTAGCTTGATTTTTATTAACGAAGAATCGTTTTAACAATGGACAGTCATGGCAACCACTGGTTCCTATAACTGTTCAACTATTTTTATATAAAAAAGGCAAAGAAGCTTTTTAATAGTCAAATCACAGAACAAATCTAGTTGCATTCTTGCAAAATAGTGACCCTGCACGATCCCCAGTCTTTGCAGAATCTTTAGTCTGTGACTAAAAAGTTAGTAATCTGTCTTTATATATGAGACGGTGTCAGACTTCAGAGTCTTTTCCAAGTGGTTCTGGTGTATGGTTAGCACAAGTCTTTCTTTGTGTGTGTGTTAAGGGTCATTGTCTTGCTGCCTAACACACTTAAAGCTAAGTTTCATTTCACTCACAGATTCCGAGTCTCTCCCAGTGCAGTTGTTTCACTTTTGTCTCACCTATTGTTTAAAGGGTGATGATAGCCAATCTTTATATGACTGTAATTAGTCTGAAGGTAATGTAAGGGTGTTTTTTTACACCTGAAGTTCTGGATAAAGTTCACGCTTTTGATACACTGTGCCCATTTAGTCCGGTGTGACTAAATGGGCACTAAGGCTGTATGTTTAATAATAATAATAATAATAATAATAATAATAATAATAATAATAAAAAAAAATAAAAATAAATGTATATATATATATATATATATATATATATATATATTTTTTTTTTTTTTTTTTTTTTTTTTTTTTGTTTTGTTTTGTTCAGAAAGTAGTAATTTTAGGATTAATAAATGCCACGGACATAATTATAACGGAATAGAATACAAAGGCAATTATACACTTTTTAAAGACAACACAATTTGAATTAATAATTTATTTATAATTAGTTTGGGAAGTATATATGTATTTCTTCATCTACTTTTGTCTACACCATGTGCATGTTATGGAGTCACACTTATTGAAGCATGACTGGCTAAAATACTGTTCGCTGTAATATATGTGAAGAAACATACAAATAAACACAATAGACGATATCATGTTTATCAAAAATTATTGAGGCCCAATAAAAAAAAAAAATAAATAAATAAAAAAAGATTAGTTTTACCGCTCTACTTGCTAAAAAAAATGTCTTGTTTAAACCAGGCTCGGGTTCACAAAAACACAGTTTATGGGGTGGGGCAGGGCATGCTCGGGCAGGGTGGGGCTGGATTTAGGGCCCGATCTAAGCTCTATTTCGTACTATTGTCGCTTAAAAAGTGCCGTTCAGCTTTTCTAGGTGTTGTGCTGAATTCTGCCTGCAGCAGAAACAGTGTAACAGATTATCCTCATATTTAAAAACAGAAATAAGGGTTAATCTACAGTTACAGTAGATACAAGAGCCATAAGCGTAATCTGTTGGCAGAACTTACAAAACAGACACAATGAATACTGCCAAAAAAAAAAAAGGCACAAAACATATTGCTAAAAATCCACAAAAGACAAGAACTAAACTGCTAGCCAGCAGGGGATTTCTACCCATTCCTAAGAGTATCTCTCAACAAAGAGTTGTAAACAATAAAAACGATATAAGGTCAGTCAGATATAGGTCATGTCATGCAGAAGGAAGTACAAAAAGTCCAAGGTAATTTAATATGCATGACATAAAGCCTTATAAAATGAGTGTGGTGTCGGGTGCTGACACATTTCGGGAGAGATATCAGAGTTTCCCTGCTCTCGCTACAGACAAATTCAGCCTGTGGGTGTAGAGATAATATTAATATAACGAGAAGTCAAACACGGCCTACAGTAACGTCTTGTGAGTCTTATAAGCTTTAAAAAGAAAATAAAAATGCTTAATGCTTCAATTAAGCTTCATTTTATTACTTAATAACACAAAAATTGTACGTATATGTTCATAACAATGAATCTTTGGTGCTTTAAGCTCCTCTAATGTAATCGAGTTTATTAATAACACATGTTCTCTTTGACTGTGTACACAAATTTATTCTCAGCATGAGAATTTATTCGCTTCACTTTCACCTCTTTTTCTGAATTTCTGAATAGTAAAATCATAGATAAGATGGAAACAATATCGTGCAGAGTGGTCTGACGTACTCTGTTAAAACCTCCATTCTCTTTTCTACAGAAGCTTATCAATTCAGATACATTCACAAAGATAGTGACAGGAAACTTCTCAAGCATTTAACGCTTTTGAAAAAGCTCTCTCACTGAAAACTATTACAAGAATTTACACAGAATCACACCGTTTTACACTAGGCTCTGTGATAAGATTGTATTTTTATATAGCCAGCATGATTTTAGTAACATGATACAGGAAGATGATGAAATCATGCTTTGAACAATAGGATATATATATATAGGGCCAATCCCATTTTCTTCCCATATACTCTACCATATACTATACTCTACTACTCACTCACTCACATTTATTAAATACAGTACCAGTGAAACTATTGCAAATTATTAGGGAAGTCATTCAGACTATAAAGGAAAACATAAGGAATCTTGCAGTAACTTGTAGTAAAGTGTTAAACAAACCAAAAAAAAATACTCTGTAAACCATTTAGGTGCCTCTTATCTGGAGTTTCTGAGGCTGGTAACTCCTCCTGATGAACTTATCCTGTATAACAGAGGTAACTCTTGCTCTTCCTTTATTGGGGCGGTGCTGATGAGAGCCAGTTTCATCATAACGTTTTTGATGGTCTTTGCGGTGACTGCACTTGAGCATACTTTTACCTAAAGACCTGAAATCCTTAGTTTTTGGATTGACTTTTGAGTTGAGTAGTTTTTGCAATAATATGGATTAGAACTTTAATCAAATAGGGCTATTTACTGTATACCACTTTGTTAATACACTGCCCGGACAAAATACATTAATATTTGAATATTTGGTTGGATCGACTTTAGCTTTAATTGCAGCACTGTGCATTCACTGTGACATTGTTTTGATAAGCTTCTGCAACGTCACAAGATTTATTTCAATCCAGTGTTGCTGGATTCATTTTTCACCAAGATCTTGCAGCAGCATTGATGATGGTAGAGTCTGACCGCTGCACAAAGCCTCTCTTCTCCATCCAGCACATCCCAAAGATTCTCAATGAGGTTAAGATCTGGACTCTGTGGTGAACTCTCTCTCAATCCATGTGTGAAATTGATAAATGATGATCTCATGCTCCCTGAACCCTGAACTCTTTCACAATTCCAGCTCCATGAATCCTGACATTGTCTTTTCTTGGAATATAGTCGTGATCATCAGGGAAGAAAAAATAAATGTATTGATGGAATAACCTGGTCTATATTCAGTATATTCAGGTATTGAGGTCAGCTGACCTCATTCTTTCAGCAGCACATACTGTTGCTGAACCTAAACCTGCAGACCAACTGCAGCAGCATCAACCAACCAACCAACCAACCCCACATCATTTACTTACTTACATCCAGGTGGAGACCTATGTTCAATAGGGTGCTTTACATCCAAAAACTAGTAAATATATGATCGACACTTTAAGGCTCTGAGAGTTTGAGTCTTTAGTCAGACAGGATCACAGGAAATGGTACATGATATATGTCACAATTTAAATGAAGTTATATTTCTGTTGAAATGTCACTGACGGTTCTATGCAGCCAATTGTGTTCCTTGGTTTTCTTGTTTTGACTGAGTTCTGACATCTGTGGCCTGAACTGATGACACTGGTCTAATAGCCGCAATTTGACACTGTATAACAGATATGGGTCACACTGATGGCGTGTATATGTGTGTGTGTATATGTGTGTGTGTGTTAGTGTGAGAGAACGCAGGTTCAGCTAGTGTGTGGGAGAGTGTTACTGAGCAGAGGGACTCACTGAGGGCTTGTGCATGTTCTGCTCCGCCTGAGCTGAGAAAACAGTCAAGTCTCCATTCAGAATAACGTCAGCCAGAGCGTTCACCAGGGGCTGGTAGTGGATAATGAGGAACACCTGCGGATAAAACAGCAACAGCGTTACTACAATAAGCCATCAGAGGATTATTCATGCATTACAGCAATACAGCATATTCACCACAAGGGGGCGGTCCATGCACCTTCACACTGGTGAATATAGTGTGCATCAAACTCAGACACTCACACAGTCAGGTGAAAAAAATAAACTAAAATAAAAAAAAATAGGGTATCACATTAACCATGTCATTTCTTTTTTTTTTTTAATCTTTTTAACCATATTTAAACATACATGGACATTTGATCTACATATGAACACTATTGCGAGATAGACGAACATAATTTATACAATTAAATTAATAAAAAATGCTAAAAATCTCTAAGGACACAAACATGCAGCTCTCAAAACAAATTAAGAGACCACTTCAGTTTCTGAATTAGTTTATCTGATTTTGCTATTTATAGGTTTATGTTTGAGTAAAATGAACATTGTTGTTTTATTCTATAAACTACAGACAACATTTCTCCCAAATTCCAAATACAAATATTGTCATTTAGAGCATTTATTTGCAGAAAATGAGAAAGAAGTTTAACAAGTTTATATTCATAAAGTTTTAGAGTTCAGGAAACAGTATTTGGTGGAATAACCCTGGTGGTTTTTAATCACAGTTTTTTCATGCATCTTGGCATCATGTTCTCCTCCACCAGTCTTACACACTGCTTTTGGATAACTTTATGCTGCTTTACTCCTGGTGCAAAAATTCAAGCAGTTCAGTTTGGTGGTTTGATGGCTTGTGATCATCCATCTTCCTCTTGATTATATTCCAGAGTTTTTTTTTATTTTATTTGGTAAAATCAAAGAAACTCATCATTTTTAAGTGGTCTCTCTTTTTTTTTCTTTCCAGAGCTGTATGTATTATAGACTGAAGTCCCCTATATATTTCCTCTATCTGTTTCTTTGTATATATTTTATTAAATTGTCTTCCTGGACTATTCTCAGTAAAAGCAGTAAGACTGAGGTGTTTAAAAACTCCAGCAGCACTGCTGCTGTATCTGATCCACTCGTACCTTCAGCATAACACAAACTAACGTACACACCTTATACACCACCACCACCATAATAATAATAATAGCTGCTTTATAGTGGTTTTCTCTTCTGTTAAGTCTCCTGTTATGCTGCCTGATCTTTCTAAAAATACCCACAATTTTAAAGTTTCAAGATGAGCCAGCCCTTCTAGGAATGTCATATCCTTTTTTTAATACATGTTCCAAAGAATATAACAGACCACTTCTAAAGAACAAAGCTCACATTCCTGTCGTGTTCTGTAATATAGGAATGTACAGTATGAGTGTTCAAAACTCACACAACTTCTGATAAATGGATTCTGCTGTGGTCTGCATTTTTAACCCTCCTGTTATGTTCATTTATCAGGAACAGCAATGGTGTTCTCAGGTCAGTTCGAGCCGGTGAATGTTTAATTATCCAAAATATGTCTGAAACTAAAAAATATCCTAACAAGCAGTGTGAATATTTGATCACTATATCAACTCCATTACTATATATTCTATCAATATTTCGAGCAATAGTGTTTCTTACCTCTAACAGGGAATGGTCCAATTAGAAAAAAATAAAAAATATATGTTTTACTACTTTTTTACTTAAAAAAAAAACAATATATAAAACGCAATAGTTTTACATAGTGTAACATTGAAACATAATGCAGTTTTGTTTTAGTTTTAGCAGGTGGTTGCAAATATTTGAGATGAACCATTTTCATATTATATTTTGATTTTACTAATTAAGGCAAGCAGAAGGAGTTTCATACTGAATAAATACTTTTATAAAAAAAACTACTTTTCTTAGATCTTCAAACATAAAAACGGGTCAATTTGACCCTAGAACATAACAGAAGGGGTTAAGCACATATAAGAGATTAGTAGAACTCGTGTGATCTGTTGATTTCTTACAGACGGCTGTTATTATCTTTCCCAGGATGCATCATGCATTACTCTGAAACGGCTGTATTCCAAATAACAGTGAGCTGTCAGGCTTTTAAAAAAAGCACACTTAAACTGAAAGTGGAAGTTTATGATCTCTAAATAGAGTCTATTAATAATAGAAACTGGACAGTCTGTAACCTGCATTTGTGATCATTTTACAGCGTTACTCGGTGCAGGGCTGCGGGGTGAAAAACAAAGCGAAATTCTTTCTTCATTCCTTCTTTGTTCTGGGTAAGCTGGGTGGGGAGCTCCAGGTTGAAGTGATCTGTAAACTCCACTGACCTTTTCTTCTGCACACTGCAGTAAAACCTGCTTTTTAGGAACTAATCTGCTCAGAGTGTTTAAAACACTGTGAAACAACCCTGACATTATTATTAAAACTAAACCTAAGAGTCTGAAACAAAAGAAGAAAAAGAAAAAGAAAAAGAAGAAGAAGAAGAAGTAGTATCAGCTCCAGCTGCTCTTCTCAGAACACGTTCAAAAGACCCAAAGCTTTTATTACCCCAGCTGCTTCTATGAAGAGATTAAAAGATTATTATCTGTTCAGGGAAGCAGGCGACTTGCTGAAGGCTGTTCCAGGGAAACGGTCTGGGTTATTGTGAGCCGTGTATAACGTGCAGGACTGTGTGTACCTGGGAGAGCAGGTAAAGTGACACTTGAGGGTTGATCTTGCGGTCTTGACCCTGAAACACAAGCAGAACATGAAAAGAAAAACTTTTACACTTTTAATAGAATTCATATTGACTTAGAAAAGTAATCAAGATCAGACAGCAGAGCACAGACCATCCATGTTTGTTAAAACAACACATCACTACATATACCTTCTAAATCTATATTAACTGCAAATGATTATCTGTCAGACAGCATGAGGGTGAAGCATATCTGAAATTATTTTACTGTTCTTACTGTAAAACACTGGAAAAACACTGTAAATAAACTCTTTTCTTCACTTTTTTACAGTGTTTTACTTTGAGTCTACATTATAAATTTCCTTCTTAATTTTTTCTACAACGCTACAATGCAATATTCTATTTTGTATCTTTCTATCATTCTAAAATAACATCTAGTGCATTATATAATACAAGTAGCTATATTGCATTTCTAAATTCTACAATAATGTATTCCATATATTTCTACATTTCTATGACAAAGCCTTCTACGATAGGATACCCAATTTTATTTTTCTACAATTAATTTTATTCTGTGTATAAAAACTCTAAAAATCTTTTGATTTTGTAGTTTAGTTTCCATCAATTCTACAAAATAAAAGTATTCTAGTTTATCCTTCTAAAATGTAGAAGTGTATCTAAAAACTATTCTATAATAAAATATTCCAGTTTATCTTTCTACAGTACTATAAAAATGTATTCTAGGTTTTCCTTTTTTCTTTTCATTTTTCTACAATAACATGTTTAACTTCTATTTTTCTACAAGTATTTTTGTTCATGCCTACAATTCCACAATACATTTTTTAATGTATCTAATGACAATTCTATAATACAATATTTAATTTTATCTTTCTACAATACAATTTTCTTCTCATTTTTTCACAGCTATTCAAAGACAAACTATTCTAGTTCATCTAGAATATTTTTTTAATTCAATTTATTTAATTTCATTCAATTATATAATTAAGTAATCCACTGTATCTTTCTACAGATACATAACAAAGTACTATATTGCATATCTAAATTCTACAAAAATATATATTTAATATATTTCTACAGTTCTATGACAGTGTTTTAGTTTATTTTTCTAAAATTCTAAAATATGATATCCAATTTTATTTTTCTATAAATCTTCTTTATAGTGTATAAAAAGTCAATTTAGTATTTTTTTTTTTCAATTCTACAATACCTTTTCGTAGTTTAACTTCCCACGATTCTACCATAAAATATTGCACTTTACCTTTCTCCAATAACAAATCTACTACTATAATAAATATTTGAGTGTATCTAATGACAATTCTATATTTTATTTAAAATAAGGTTCCTTTATAAAGGGTTTATATATAGTTTATTAATAGGTTATAAACCATTAACAAGCAGTTACAACACATAAATAGGAAGGGCAACAGATCGTACTTGATGCTTATCTTACTTTGTCTTTTCCATCAGTCATCATTAACATATCTGTTAATAACTTTTTTTTCATTTAACTATATTAACAACGTAAAATGTCTTCCTATAAACTGACTTCCTATATTATTTTTTATTATTTTATATGTTAAAAAGAGTCATTATCACAGTTGTCCTTCCTATTTATTTATGTGTTCATTAAGTACTTATTAATGTTTTTTTTTATTATTTACAACTTAATTTACAACCATAATAGACTGCTTTAAAAACTATTCATAAATCCTTTATAAAGGAGCCTTATTTTAAAGTGGTACCAATAATTGTTTTAGCTTATTTCTACATTTTTATAATACAGTCTTTATAGTTTACCTTTCAACAATTCTACTACAATACTACAGCTCTAAAACGTATAGTTTATAATCTTTGTACAATTCTATAATAAAGTCTTAATGGTTTATCGTTCAAAAACTAGACAGTCATATAGTTATACAATTCAGCTAACGTGCCCATCCTGCCATTTCTGATTTACTGTCATTTTTCTGTGTGGCCTTTTTCCTGAACTCTGACTCTGCAATTTATAATTAGAAGAATTCCCAACAATTCTAATACACACACAAGCAGATTTCTGTAAAGGCATTACATTTTTACAGGATGCTGTCTCAGCCATTTAAACAACATGAACTGGTCTAATTCTGCTGATTAATACGAGCTAATATGTCAAAACACATGACGAGCCATTGTGCTGCAGCTGAGTCAGTTCTGGTACTTGTGATTTGCAGAAAGAAAGTAGGTGTCAGATAAAGTCAGCTTTGTTTCTATGTAAATTCTACAGAACAGTTTTTATGTTTCACAATTAATAATAAGTCTACACTTCAGAGCAGCTGCTGACACACTGGGTTCCACATAATAAGAGAATTTCTGCACTCCCAGTAAAGGGCAGTCTGATTCACAATAATAGAAGCTTTCTTTCTTACCAGCATTTAACCCAGAGTTAGGACTTAAGCAGTGAAATATGACTATATTTTATAGTAAGGCGATATATTTTCTTATTGTATAGTCTTTTTTTGTTGGGGGCCAGAAGGAGAAATATATTTGAAGTCACGGGCCACAGACTCTGTAATAAAACAAATAATGAAATATACCACTTTAAATAATACTTTTTCCTGATTACTTTCATTTACACACCATTTTACTTACTGACTTATTATCTTTATCTATATTTGACAGTGTTGTGTAAACTAAGATTTTTCAAATTGATGTTTAATTTCATGATGTCTCTTAATATTAAACTCCTTAATTACGGCAACTTTAAGACTCTTTGCCCCGTTTTTCTGCACTACAACTGAGCACTCTCTCCGCTTTTACACTCTTTGGCCCGTTTTTTTTGCGCTACAACTGCGTACTCTCTCTGCTTTTAGACTCTTTGCCCCGTTTTTCTGCGCTACAACTGAGCACCCTCTCCGGTTTTAGACTCTTTAGCCCGTTTTTTCTGCGCTAAAACTGTGCAGCCTCTCCGCTTTTAGACTCTTTGGCCCGTTTTTCTGTGCTACAACTGCGCACTCTCTCCGCTTTTAGACTCTTTGGCCCGTTTCTGACACCTAGTGTTCAAACTTTGAATCTTACATTATAAAAACCTGCTTAACAGCGGGCCAACTTTCATTCTATTTCTAAAATACCTCGCGGGCCGCTCCAGAAAAGGAAACGGGCCGCAAATTGCCCGCGGGCCGTAGTTTGGACACCCCTGGTATAGACAATATGTTTTTTTAAGCATAGCAAGGAATTCAAAGAGCACTAACCAAACTGTACATTGTATTACAGTGAGTGTAATGAGTAATTTTTCAATGAATGATGTGAAAACTTAATAAAAGAGTATCTGAATAGTATTTTTTTTAAGAATTTGACATTACTGCACACTGCTGCAGTTTGTCTGCACATTATAACATTAATACATATATAAATATAATGTACAGTCTTTAGAACAGACTTTTATGTCTTATAAATGCTGTAAAACAAACTATAGGTTATACTAATTAGCCACAACATTATAACCACTGTTAACATATGCTACTTTGGACTGTCTGGTTCGACAAATGCTTGTCATTTTTTTTTTTTATCGTTTTTAGAATTTTCTTTTTTTTTATTTCCTTTTTACATATAGATTTTATTATAGGAAGATGGAAAGACACCATAAGGAGTGGGTGGTGTTAATAACGAAAAGAAAAAATTGATAGTGCTAACATAAATTCCATCCTGTTAGTGTATTACTCAGTCACGCTATTAATAAAACGGATTATTCACTGATCTTACTAATATGTGAATTCGTCCTTGGAAAAATGATGCATACTTTTACCACATTGAAAGCACAAACTAGACATAATGTCATACCGCAAATTCTACAAATTTACAAAGAAAAAAAAAACTAAACAGAATTTCTATTGTTATTTTCGTTGGTATCTGATGGATGGTACCAGTCAAAAGTTTAGACACACCACTTCTTATTCATTGGGATTTTTTTTTTTTAATGTAAATTTAATATTAAATACATTAAAGCTATACAACAGAGGTCACTCATAGGCGGACGGTGGTCTGGGTCCGGACCCAGAGATTGTCCAATGCGGACCCAAACCGATAAACTACTGTGGTCTGTAAACTCACAGACCAATCACGTGTGGTCTAAGATAACCAAACGCTCTCCTCTGCCAATCAGATCTTTGCAGAGCGCTGCCCTGGCTAGTGACTTAGGACGTGGCCGTAAAAAAAAACACCTTTATAAAGGGAGCACAAGAACTGGAGGGAAAACAAGAACAAGCGGAAACTAAAGACACGCCGAGGGCGACAGAGAGAGAGAGAGAGACAGGGGAGGCATGTAAACAAAATCTGGCCTGAGAGGCATTTTATAATTATTATAAATATATATATATATATATATATATATATATATATATATATATATATACGTATATATATATATATATATATACACGTATATATATATATATATATATATTCTTTTTTTCATCATGTGTAAAGTATAGCCACATTTACCCATTGTAAAGATACAAGGGGGTTCTACACTACATTATATTTAATGTTACAGTTAAGCTACAAGTGGTTTACTGTAAGAGTCTCGACATTATTGAGCAATTTACCACAAAACTGAGCCACAGAGCAGTCTGGAAAGATGGAAAGACACAATAAGGAGTGGGTGGTGTTAATGACGAATAATTAAACAGTAGTGCTAATATTAAACTGCCGTCCTGTTGTTCAGGTATTACTCAGTCATGCTATTAACAATAAGGATTATTCACTGACCTAACTAAAATGTGAATTCTTGAGAAACTATGTCAATTAGTGGAGGCTTTTATCCAAGGAAATAATGATGTACAGTACTGTGCAAATGTTTTGGGCACCTGTGGGAATTTTTTGCAAAGAAAAAGCTTCTTATCTGTGCAGTAAGTGTTTATTAGCTCAGTAAAACACATAAGCTCAGCATTACAATAAATACAAACAGCAATTTTACAAAAAAACTGTGCTTTTACAGCCCTTAAAAAATCTCCTAATCTCTCCTCCTCATCTGAGTTTAATAGAGTTATTTCTAGTTCTCATCATATCAATCAACACCTGGTTTGGTAAATTACTGGTAAATGTGGTAAATCAGGTGAGCTGCTAATGGAACTGACCATAATATACACATTCTGGCTGAGAGGAGGAGCATCCAGGAGAAATCTGGAACCTGGAAGCGAGGGATGTTATTGACGCTTTTGATCTAGAAGTGGAAGGTAGTTTGTTCCACACAGCAAATTCTGTTTTTTGGAGTTTTTGGGAGTTTTCTGGCCTTTAACTCTATTCAGGAGTTAAATCAGAACTGTTGTGGGAGTTAAAATATTTATCCTTTCTAGAGTAAAAAAAACAGCTCTCAGCTGGAGTTAATTTTACCATAAACTCCTTCACAGCAAAAAGTTATTAAACTAATATTATCAAAAAAACACTGTAATACTTTAAAACCTTGGAACATTTAGAATGACAACAAAAAACATTACTGATCACAGTAACAATTCCATACTCAAGTGTATGTCAGTGTATTTTTTCATTGCAGTTCTCAGTGCATTGACAGCACTTTGTTACACTTTACAGTGCAGAAGATAAGGTAACTTGCTCTTATAGCCAACAACACATCAGCTAGGCAAACAACCCTTATATAAAATATAATAAACGACCCCATGGAAGGTAGTCCTGCTGGGTAAGACTTCACACAGATGGTAAGCTGGGATTGGATTGCTTTGTGTGAATGTTTGGTAAAGCTAGCCAACGTAACGGCCAGGAGGTAACATAGACCTCAAGTACTCAAGTTTTCATGAAAAAAGCCGTGTTCTAGCCTTACCTGCTGCTGGGTGACCAGCGAGTAAACGTAGAGGGGCAGGAAGAGGCGGTTGAGCAAATGGTCCGTCAGCACGTCGTTGAGGAACTCGCAGTTGATGGTGAGGATGTCGTTGAGATAGTGAAGATGATCCAGGTGCTCCGCAACCAGGTCACTCAGCTTCCCTCTGTTTTTATGCCTGAGGAAACACATTTAAATCATGTGGAAATGAAAACGCAACTTTCACTGGTGAACTTTCAGGGAAAAAAAAAAAAATATTTACAAGATTCCCAGACTTGGATTGAGCCTAGACATAGATTAGATGCTTAATCCCTGTTTTAGTAAACTGCCCCTTATTGTTAGCTCTAGGTTGGATTGCTCTATTACTGGGCTGAACTGAAATGCCAATGGTGCACACTATTGATAAAACCGGAAAAAAATATTATTGTTATTATTATTACATTAATAAATTATTTTTTTGTTTTTAAAAAGCTTTGTTGTCATCTTCACAAAGCAATTGTGCAACAATATCAATGCTATTACCAAAGTAGACCTGCACAACACTGCTGCAACACTGCCAACTGACTGGGGCACAGTTATACATGAGATTGCATGGTCTTTACTGCCATCTAGTGGATCAATTTTTTTTACAACAAGCCAACTGAGTTCCACTACCACAACATCCTCACAAAAAACTATATACTACTATTAACCACAATTAAGCATAACCTGTATTTTATACAAAGTACAACTTTTTTATTTACATGAAAATAAAAAAAAGCCATCTATTAATATATATATACACAGGAAAAGCTACATAACTGGCTGAAGGGTTCTTGTGCTCTATGGAGAAATCTATTATGCAGTCAGAGCCAAAAATACCCCTGCAACTTCTCTTAGAAAACGCACCAATTTCACAAGAAATCTATTAATATTATATATTCGTTGGTATTCACATGTTTATATATTTAATTTGCATTGGAACTGTATCAGATCTGATAATCGCAATAATACATTCAAGGTTCATGCTATAACGTGTATTATACCACAGTTAGTTTCGACCCTGCAACGTGATTGGCTGGGAGGTGTTTTAACCGAAGCTCTCCATGTATTACTCCACCACATACAGATAACCTAGCAATGATGCAGCGCTTACAAACCAAATACAAACCAAATGTGATGTCATTAAACACCACTGGGAGCTGCTGTTTAACTCAAAATATTTTAATAAACAGCAGTAATGGAACTGTGGTATAATCATAATAATACACAGCAGTGCCAATATCACAGCTTATAGCACTCCCTCTTGTTTATTATTGCTTAAATACAAAATAAAAATACAGTGATATACCGTGAAACCATCAGAACCTTGTAAAAAATACAGTGATATATATATTTTTTTGGTCATACCACCCAGCACTACCTGATGCTAAAACATTTCCTAATATCCCCCACATTCTTACTCTTCATCTGTCTGAACACACTTGTCCAGCTCGATGACGTGGCTGCCGATGAACCACACCAGGTTGGAGAAGTAGGGCACGGCGGTTTTGTCCCGGATGTAGTGCAGCATGTGCTGGTTGTCCACTGAAAGGCAGGAGGAGAAGAGTGATCACAGTTAGAGCAGACCTGAGCTGAGGAACAGTGAGATAAATAAAAACAGCAGCACCAGCGATACGCAATTTTTATAAAAGCGTAAAACAGCAGCTAGTTACAACAGCTAGTTACAAAGGAGCAGGGATGTTTGCGGAAAATTAGCACAAACTCTAGGATGGAATTGGATGGACTTGGATTATACTAAAAACATCATGTTAACATTTACTCTAATGTCCAAAAAGGTGGAATTTGACTAGACTGTAGTTGTTTGCATCTTTTCAATTTTTTTTTTTTTTATTAAATTTTGACCTCTTGACTTCTGCACAGCACTGTATTATTAATTACTGTATAAACTAAATGTAATACAGAATTAAGAATTAAACTGAATTTTGACCAGTCTTATAAACTACGGTCTAAAATAAAAGGTCTAAGCCTATAGGGGTAAACTAATTTACTGAAAGCATGAGGATTCAGCTGCTACAGGGTGTTTCTGTGTGAAACTCAGAATCCAGCATCTTCTCATTGAGAGAAAAAAATTAGAAAAACAAACTTAAAAGCAAAATACTGACGAAAAAGCTTTTAAATTCTGGAACTAATATCAGATGGTTTATTTTTTTTTTTCTTTAGTAGGGATGCACCAAGTGACACCTTAAAATACTCAGAATAATAATAGAAACAAAAAAAGCACAAAAAAAAGACACTCCTATCTAGTAATTTTGCTAGCTAACTTAGCCTTAGCATTTAAAACTGTGTACAAAACTCTGTTAACTATGTTAAGTAAAGCTAAAAGCTAAGCTAAGTAAACAACAGTAATTCTTTAAAAAATCAGTTTATTTGTGTGAGTAAAGCGCTTCTGTTTATTTACAGCAAGCTTACATTTTCAGATTTCTACTGAGTGCAACATTAGCATTAGTGGCTAACCGCTACACTGAGGAATTAGCTCAAATTAGGTAGTGGTTCGTCCCACGTAGCTTGTTTTAGCACGGTGAATGCACAGACTACAGTTCAATATACTCGCCTCTGAACGGCAAAAGAGCTACCGATTAGCACGGTTAACTGCTAATGCTAACCCTACTCCAGCAGTGCTAGCCGGGGTCAGCAGTAGGCTACAGGCCGATAACACTCATCTCTGAACAGTAAAAAAGCACTTAGCATGCTTAGAGAGGTTAGCGGCTAATGCTAGCTAATACTGCTCCAGCCTCTGCGCTAGAGAAACTTTAATGAAACTTCTTTATAACTCTGTACTTTAGCGGAGTGGCTTTACTGCTCCTTAATACCTGACTAATAGAACTCACACATAAGGCGCACTGGTTTATAAGGCGCACTGACTGAAATTTTTGGAAAATAAAGGATTTTAAGTTCGCTTTATAGTGCCAAAAATACGGTACTTGTGACTTGAGTAGCACTACTGAGGTACACTTATGACTTAAATTGCACTGCTATATATAAACATATATAATTCGAATAGCACAGTTAAGGTAAATGCATTGTGCTTTGTAGGCATGTCTAAAGGTATAGTAAAAATATTAAAATGTTAAAAAAATGTACTGTAATTTCGTTTAATGAAAAACAAATGAAATGTATTCAATAATACAAAAAGTGGCAAATTAAATAAAAATCTTAAAATAAAAATGCTGTAAAAAACACTGCAAAAATATTAATTTCAGTGCATCCCTAGGTTTTAAAAACTGAATTTGGCACATTAATTGCACAAATTAGCATGCAGGGCAACTGGCACAAAGAGACAAAAGCAAAAAAGAAAAAAATAATAAAAAAAAACGGAACAGTTAAAAGTTCTGAAAATCGACCAACTTACATGAGACTGGAATAAGGCACACAGGAGAGTCACCATAGAGGGAGAAGGGAAAACAGACACACTGTTAATAGGGTTACGGGACTGAGTGGAGCTTCTAGCCCTGCAGGTCTGAAGAAGTTTACAGCTCAAACTCCCACCACACCTCCAAACACCTCCCCACACCTGAGCCAAACCTGAGCCAGTGCTCCTACAAACACCTTAAATAACAAACAGTGAATGATCCATAAACCCACGTGAACAGACCCAACACGAGGAGCCTCGAGAAGCTCTGCCAATGCACACCAACATGCTGGAAAGCAGAGGAACAGCAGAACAGAGTCCCAAAGTCCCAAACAAGAGCATCATTACACAGAAACATTCACTCAGTGAACAGAGTAAACAGAGATGGCACCAATACTCAGCATCAGGACCAATACCAATACAGCAGTGTTAAATTACAGTGTACTGCTCTAAGTCAAACTAATCATTGTGTACTATGCAGGATCTCATTTTCATTGTCATTTCTTATCTATATATACATACAGCTCTGGAAGAAATCAAGAGACCACTTCAGTTTCTAAATCAGTTTCTCTGATTTTTATATTTGTAGGTATATATTTGAGTAAAATTAACATTGTTGTTTTATTCTATAAACTACAGACAACATTTCTCCCAAAATACAAATAAAATTTTTATTTATTTGCAGAAATAGCTGAAATAGCAAAAAAGATGCAGAGCTTTCAGACCTCGAATAATGCAAAGAAAACAAGTTCATATTCATGAAGTTTTAAGAGTTTTCTAGTGGTTTTCAATTTGGTAAAATCAAAGAAACTCTGGTGGTCTGTCATTTTTTTTTTCCAGAGCTGTATATTTATATATACATATTTGTTATTAAATTACTTCTCTTTTAAATGTACAGCAACATTTTTAAAAGCTGCTTAGTCTGTATGTTTTCAACTCTTTAGTTGAAATTAAGGAAACTAGTAATGTAAAAAAGAAACAGCTGAAGTAAAACTCTATTCCATATCTGTGGTGATGTTGACTTGCGGTTTCTGAGGCTGGTAACTCTGATGAACTTATCCTGTGCAAAAGATGCAATTCTTGCTCTTGCTGTTGCGTTCCTGATAAGTGACAGTTTCATCACAATAACATTTTCAATGTTCTTTGCGGTGACTGCACTTGAGGATACTTTCAAAGTTCTTAAAAATCTTCTTTTTGGATTGAACTTAAAGTTCTTGCCATAATATAAATTAGAACATTCCTCAAGTAGGGCTATTCACTGTGTACCAACTCTTCCTCTTCACAATTTTACAACTAATCCTCTCAAACACTTTATTAAGAGGCAAGAAATGTAAATAATTAACTCTTGATGAGTTCAGCACAGCTGTTAACTGAAAGCCTGAATTCTACCTCATAAAGCTGACTGAAAAAAATCCAGCCAAAATGTGCAAACTGTCATCTAAGCAAGAGATGCTACTTTATTTATATAGTTTGGATGACATTAGTATTAATGTACAAAACAGAACATTAAGTTTAAGATAATTTAAAGTGTGTTCAAACTTTTTATTGGTACTGTATTTTATTCCAAATTAACTTTTAGCTACTAAGTTAAATTAAAGTAAAAATGCAATAATCATGACAGATTTGACTGGTATCCCCTGATGCTCAGAGTGCCAGTATCAAAAACATACTCAAATGGTATTGTGCCATCTCCAGTTAACATACATTCATATAGGAATGCAAAAACAGGCTTGTCAGTACGGTAAGACACCATGCACCTTCTGCAATTCGGCCAAAAATCTGAATACAAACCACTATTCCGCTATTCTCAGAAACAAGCTTGAATTTTAAAGCTACCCACAATCTAAGAGTAAGAAGCAGGCAAGAGCTTTAGGGATTTAAATTTAAATACGCTGTATCTGCATGTAGCTGAAATGTATCCAGTTTTACCCTTTAAGAGCCCAGAACAGAGAAGGTAATCATACCTCTGGAGATAAAACAGTGAGAGCGTGTAGCCGGGGGTGTTACCTCAGAGCGAGGGGGTGCAGAGCCGCATCAGCATGGCCATGAATCAGAGGCAGGCATAAGAGTGATTATAAGAGCAGAGGAGGAAGAGGAGCAGGCAGCTGCAGCAGAGCGCCGGGCTTTACGTTTACTCACCTTTATACACATTGAGAGTGATAGTCCTGACTGCGATCCTGACCATGCTCTCTGGGTGGTTGAAAAACTTAATGGCCTCCGTGTACAGGGCAAAATCATTAGTGTGCTGGAAGCATGGGAGACAGAGAGCGAGGCCGTGAACGAGGCACAACACCGGGCGGAAGGATTAGCTCAGAGAGAGAGAGAGAGCAGCATCTGTACTATTACTACCTTAATACTGTATAAAATCAGAAAAGACTGGGTATAGCATTAAAAATACACATTATAATACAAAAACATATATATAAATAAAAATACACAAAAACATTTTTTTTTGTTTGTTCAGAGAGAGTATAAACACAAGATGTTTCACTTTTATCTGCTCAATTAATTTTTTAATTATTAATTTACATCCATCCCTGCATCTCAGGTCTAAAACACATTTTCACAAGTTAGGAATGGGGCAATGTAAGGCTGGTAATTTGATTAATTAATTATTTAAATATATACTTAATATACTTCACATAATAAATAAAGGGATTTTAGCGATGGATGATACAGGGAAAATGTATATATTTGTTTATAAATTGTCACCCAGCTTTATCAGCGCATAATTACTACACACAAACACAATATATATTGTTATTATTAATATGTTATATAATATATTAACAATATATTTCCTAAATTTGGTCGCTACAATTTTATAGCAATATAAAAACCTCCGACTGTGTTTGTTTGTAGTAATTATGCACTGATAAAGCTGGGTGACATATGTGTTGTATATTTTTTACCATATTAATAGGATTCATAGTATTTATTATGGTATGGTAAAAGAAATATTTTGGTATGGTATAGTAATTATTATTTAATATGGTATGGTATAGTATTATGGTACAATATATATATAATAATAAGATACATAGTATTTATTATGGTATGGTAAAAATATTACTTTGGTATGGTAATTATTATTTAATATGGTATAGTATGGTATTATGGTACAATATAAATAAAATAATAGAATACATAGTATTTATTGCAAAATAATTTATTGTTGTGGTTAAATCAGGCTTGGGCTCGGGCTCATAATGACATTTTATAGGGCGGGGCTGGTCGGGCAGAACGTGCAAGGGCTCAGGCTGGGTCACGTGGGATTTTTGTTGGGCCTGATCTAAGCTCTATTAAAAAGCGGTAATGTTCATCCAGGCCCGAAATGTTGAAACAGACCAGATAAAATAATGAAATATCCTGAGTTCATACTCACTGAATTATAATAATAATTATTGAACTATATTGTATTCTCCACACTGTTTCATTTTATTTTCTGAAGTTGTACTGCTTTACAATTAAAGCAATTTTACACAGCACTTTTACCATAAAACAGCACAACACTAACCGTACTTTATAAAGAAATTAATTCAACTTAACTCAACATCATGCAAAAAAAAAGCCTGCAGTAAATATCTTAAAAACGTAGTTAAATTAAAATACAACGTTTGCAGCCACAAATCTCTCATGCAGCAAATCCTTCCTCCCAGGCTTCCTTTATTCCAGACACCAGTGAACACGTACTATATATGCTCAGTGGTGTCTAAGAATAAAGAGAAGTAGTGTTTGTGTACAACCATTTACAGTACACCAATAACTTTCCCCTATACAAAGGAGCCGTGAACAATTCATTTAATTTAGCAACTACACAACATGTGACCTACAGCACAATAACATCATGTAGGGTGTTTTTTCTGGGTTTTAGTAGAGGAAATTAAGTCTAATGTAATCTAAGCTTGGTTTTACCTCTCTGCATGTACCTACATGTATCCCTTATCTAAAAGGAGAATTCATACATACAACAACATCTTTTTCCTGACGTTAAAATATTACCACAGAAAATACTAACAAAGGCAGATTAGTGCTTGAATGGTCTGGTTCAACTCTGGTCCTGGAGGGCCTACATGAAGGCATTGGCTATCTGGCTATGGAATTGTATCAGTATTGTATTAAATGACTAGGATGAAGCTTACTCGGTAGAGAATCACTATTTCATTTAATCTGAACACACAATAAGACTCACATTGTGCATGTGCCACCACTTTAACTAAGGCAATTAAGATCTGCAGTTTTTAAAATGTTGTTCTAGGTTCTTTTGTGACCTCCTGGATGAGTTGTCCATGCCCTTTTGGAGTAATTTTGGTCGGCCGGCCACTCCTGGGAAGGTTCACCACTGTTCCTCCATTTTTTTTCTCCATTTGTGAATATTTACTCTTTTAAGTTTAGAAATGACTTTGCAACCTTTTCCAGACTGATACATAATCAATTACTTTTTTTTTCTCATCTGCTTTTTAATTTCTTCAGATCCAGGCATAATGTGAACTCAGCTTTCCAAAAAGTGTGATTAATTACAGTTTAATTATGGGGGATTGGTTTGGATAGTTTTTTTCCCCTTAATAAATGATCATCATTTAAAAATTGATTTTTTTTATGTTTAATCAGGTTACATTTGTTTGATAATTAGAAAAATGTAAGTATGACAAAAATGAAAAAACTAAAAATATCTAGTAAATAAATCGAATGTGTTTCTCCGCTGTGTTTAAGTGTGGTTCTCCTTAGAATAATTAGAATGGGTTTGAGCAAATATGGTAATGACTGACAGATGTAGGAAATATACCTATAAATGTGAAAACTGGTGTGTAAATAGTAAGGAGTTTAAATTATAACATGACCTATTTTTTTGGACAAAACTACAATATAAGAAGCAAGCAAGATAAAAATTAATTAAACAATGACTTCCTTATATAATGAATCACTAATTTATCCAAACAGGTGGTTTCGCTTCAGTATATAACCAAACAATGCTGAAAAATCCCCCTCCAGGACCAGAACTGAACACTGCATTCCTCTTTAGCTATTTGGCAGCAGTCTAGACAGTAAAACCTGGAGATGCAAGACTTTTCCAATTAACCAGAGCCTTCCAGAGCTACCTTACCACACTCTGAAGCACCTTACCTCATTGTAAAAGAAATGTACAGTGTGGTTGTTGAGTTTCAGGGACAGGGTCTTTAAGAAGGAGATGTAGTAGGCCATGATTTCCTCATCCGAGAAGTCGAATTTATGAACAATGATGGAATTAACATGATTATTGGACAGCAGGTAATCTGTGGGGAGAAAGAGAAAAAGAAAGCATTAGCCCCAACAAATAAGAGGGAGGGGGAAATGACTTCTGCGGAAAATATTTACCAAATCTAAAACATATCTCAGGAAATATGAGGGTGAGATGTGGTTCATAGGTGACTGTAAATAGCGGTGAGATGTGTTGTGAAATGGAGTTGCTATGTAACCACCAAAACATGCCCAGATGTCGTGTATAGATTGTGATAAGGATAAAAAATAATAACAAAACACCTTTTAATTCACTGTCAAAGATGAGTTAAACACAGACATTTGGAAACATCTTGAAAAACATTCTGTTCAGACCTGAACAGCACTTTGTGCTGCAAGTTATGATCAGATTACCCAGGATGCATGTTAACGCCAGGTGTAAACAGGGTCTGGGTTGTGAATTATAAGAACTGGATCACAAGATGTAAAATTACTACGCAACAGACTCGATTATCATCTGAAATAGTTGTTTAAACAAACTATAAATCACTAATTTGGAACTGTACACTTTAATCAAAGAAGCCAAAAATAAATATCCACAGTTTCTGTAATTTGTAAGTGACGGGTAAGTATATTGCAATAAGTAGAGGTATAAGAAATATGTTCTAAAATATTGTATCGATTTTTAAAAGCACTAAACATTTTTTATTTGTAGTTTACATGTAAAGATAGACCATAGACTGTATATAGCTGGACAGAGCATCGTCTCTCAAAAGTGAAGCCCCCACATGTCGGGCGCCCCCTGCTGTTCGGTTGCAGAAAGCTGTGTAACCGCACCCATCCTCATAGATTTCAATGGCAAAACAGACAACTTTCAATCACGTTTTTCTTTATATATATATATATATATATATATATATATATATATATATATATATATACTGTAATTCTACCTCCATTATATAAATACAGCAGCTAGTGTAACCTCTGCTTATATTGTCAAATTTTTTATATCCTCACAGAATTAGTTTTTTTAAAACGTTATTCAGCTCTATTCAAAAAGGTGTGGTTATTGTAAAAGGGCTGGGAACCATGTGGAGGCAGCCCTCAGGGGCGGGGTTATTTAAATAAGTAGGCTGTCTCTCCACAGTCTTTCTTCCTCCTCTGGTCTCTACTGCGCTCTACAGACTCGGGTTTCAGGATCGCCAACATGGCGGAAGATTTTGGCTTCATTTTCATTGAATGAATGGGAACGGCGACACGGCGTCCATCTTTTTTTTAACAGTTTCTGAGATAGACAGTGGATCATGTAGTGTTGTGTTTAAACCCTGCCCACTAGATGGCAGTGTTGAACTCAATCAGTTGAATCCCAATTTGATTGAGTGTGTTTTTATACATTTTCTAAAATATACATTGCCCTGCATATAGTTTCACGATATATTATGTATATATTGAATCATAATGCCTGTATCAATACCAGTCAGTGAATTATGTATATTTGTATTGTATGACTTTTAATAAAATGTTTTTTGTTTCACACTTTTTACCATTTAAATGGTACCATTTAAAAAAAGGGAAATGACGTCTATCACAGCCTTCGGTGAATACTCACAGAGAGACGTCTCATGACTTATGTTCTCAAAGAGGATGTTGAGCGTCTGCAAGAGCTGGACACAAACATACCGGCCTGACTTCTGCCGTAAAATGTTGAGGAAGAACGCGAACATGTTCTTCTCCAAAAAGAAGCTAGAAACAAAAACAACAATAACAATCAAACAGTTACTGAAAGCACATGTAGAAGCAGTTGCACTAGGCCTAATCTGTTTTTTTGAAAACTGATAACACAGAACACAGGGTGAAAAAATAAAATAAAATAAAATAAAAAATTTATCAGCTAATTCCTCAGTAATAACTCAGGAAAAGCCGACTTACTCAAAAACAGAACTGTCATTCTGATCCCCCCAGATAAGGATTTCAGTGATGGAGCGAATCGTCTCAACCAGTAAGTTGCGGTTGTGATCAGTCACCGTCGTGTTCTTCATCAGGACATGATACATGTACCTAAATGAGTGAATAAAACAGACAAAGGGAAACTTTAATACGGGTAATGACGATAATGATTATGCACACTACATACTGTATTTTTATCATTTTAACCAGAGGAACTTTCTCTGAGAAAGTCAAATATGTATACTGTTAAATTACCATTATTAATCACAGTACACCTAGACCATTTGAGCTAGATTTTTTTTTTTCATATAGTTTATCATTCTGCAACATTTACTAAAAAAAAAGTATATATGCAACATGCACTATTTGTATGATCTAAAACAGTACGAAGTCTGCCATCATCATGAGTCAGAATAAGTGCCCTATTCTAATTACCCCTTCCACCTTAAATGGTGAAACTTTTACACACTGATGTACAGGACTGCAGCATTTGCATGCAATATGAACAATTCCCTCAACGCAATAAATCCTTCCCTCATTTTCATAAATCAGCCCCTTAATTTAACAAACCATTACCTCAATTAAGCAATGTATTACCTCAATTGAACAATCAGTTACCTCGTTTTTACTACCTGTTACCTCAATTTAACAATTTATTACTTCAATTAGCAATCAATTACCTCAGTTTAACAGTTTATTACCTCAATTTAACCATTTATTATCTCAATGTAACAGTCCTTTAACTCAACTAAACAATCCTTTAGCTCAATTTAACCTTACTCTCTCAATTAAACCAAACATTACCTCACTGTAATTCATTACTTTAGATTAAGAAATCATGCCTTCAGTTCCCTCAATTTTATAATCTGTTTCATCAACATTCTTTATCAATTCTTAAAAAATCAATCTGTTTTATTTTG
Organism: Astyanax mexicanus; assembly: GCF_023375975.1. Classification (NCBI taxonomy): domain Eukaryota; kingdom Metazoa; phylum Chordata; class Actinopteri; order Characiformes; family Acestrorhamphidae; genus Astyanax; species Astyanax mexicanus. Next base: position 4,542,868 of record NC_064426.1, read on the forward strand.
TTCCTGTAACTTAACTGTCTGTTTTATCAACTGAGCAATCCATTCACTTTGTTTAATAAAATTAATCATTACCTTTATTTGACCAATTGCTCCTCACATTTACAGTCCACAGTGTTACAGACTAATATAAAGACAATTAGCTAGCAAATGTCACAGTAACAGCAGTTACACAATAACTGCAGAAATTAGGATTAGAGTAGAGTAAAAGGGTCAAATTTAGCAGTTTGTTGCTATATTAGTTCTGGGGAAAAAAGGGACCACTTAAAATTGTTTTCCCTTGATTTTATCCACAGGAAGATGGATGATCACAATGCATTAAGTTATCCAAAAGCAGTGTGTAAGACTGGTGGAGGAGAACATGCCAAGATGCATGAAAACTGTGATTAAAAACCAGAGTTCTTCCACCAGGCATTGATTTCTGAACTCTTAAATCTGTACGAATATGAACTTGTTTTCTTTGCACTATTTGAGGTCTGAAAGCTCTGCATCTTTTTTTTTTATAATTTCAGCCATTTCACATTTTCTGCAAATAAATAATGACAGTAGTTTTAATTAGGATTTGGGAGAAATGTTGTCTGTAGTTTATAAAATAATACAACAATTTTCATTTTACTCAAACATATACCTATAAATAGCAAGCTGTATGTTATGTTAGCTCTGGAGTGAAGCAAGCACTGAAGTCTAGGAACATGCTAACGCTAACTAGCTAAGCTAACTAGCTAACTCGCACTTTACCCACAGCTTTGTGTTCTACTTTGTTTTTTTTACACTGTTACCGGGTCTTAGAAGAATAACGTATCCGTAGTTTTGCTCTGAGGATAAATTATAATCCAGTATTTGCTCTGTTTCTCTGTTTAGCTGATTAGCTAGGCTAGCTGGTTAGCATGTTGGAGGGCAAAGCTAACACTCAGAGCTCGGCACACTTACTTTAAATGATCCAGGGAATGGATGTTTTTGGCTTTCCCCTGCCCACCAACCCAGCTCCGGGACCGGCCGAACATCGCTGCGGCTTTACTCCCGCTGTCACCTTTATTACTGTCTCTAAACCAGGCTCAATAATCCCATCACAGCCGCGGAAAATCGCCAAAACATCGCTAACAGCTAACTGACACCCGCACCGGATACAGCAGCCCCGGCTCTACGCCGCTGCATTCTGGGAAATGTAGTTCACTCAAACTCGAGACACACATGCATGTTCAACCAGTGTTCCATACATCTCTAATGTACAAAAGTCCCTACCACTTACAATTATAAGTAGACATCTAACACATATTTTTATTATTAAATCAATCGCTTAGTCATTAATGTAAGACACTATTTCATTATTATCTTATAATTTTAAGATCTTAATCTTTATTCTAAGATGCTCTCGTTATTTAATTGCTATTTATTTTTTATGCCATCTAATTATTTTAAGATAATTTCATTATTTTGTGAAGCTCTCCCATCATTTTGAGACACTATCACATTATTTTGAGATGCTCTCTTGTTATTTTAAGACATAATTTCATTATTTTGAAGTGCTATCTCATTATTGTCAGATGATACAATATTATTATTATTTTATTTTGAGATACTATCTAATTATTTTAAGATACTAATGCTAAATCATTATTTTAAGATACAAAAAAACGAATTTAATATTGTTTTATGTGTTTTTTTGTTATTAGTGGTCTTTATTTTGTCTTTGGGTGGTAGCTATTAAAAAGTCTTAAATTTATTTTCCGAATACCTACAGATACCTTGTTTATTATCTCCTGTGAGGTTTAACCCTTGTAAAAGTTAACCTTAATAAATAATACATCTCTAATAACGTGTACATTGACAGTGATTGGACGGATCCGCCGCCTGTAGTAAACGCCACGGTGACTACAGTACAGCGGACTCCATCTCCCAGAATTCAGTGCGGACGGACGGCTGCGTAGAAAGGACGACACCAGAGCGACGCTTGTTTTCGTTCTTGGTGAAGAAGCTTCAGTTCTTGTTTTTTTGCGCTGAGCGCGGGTTTACTGTGACCGCAGGACCCGGGACTGGCTCTGTTTAGTGGGAAATGCGGTCAGGAATTATCTAAAAACCTGACTAAGGTTTTAACTCGCGCAGGAGCAGCAGAAAAGTCCTTATAAACAGCCAGTTAGCTTTAGCTAGGCTAGGCTAGCTATGAGTGTCTGCAGCTCCTCAGTGCAGCTAACCTGCGAGACTTGTAGCTGCTAGCTGGCAGATTTTTTTTGGATTTTTGTTAATTTTATAAAAAATTAAGAAGCTACAAGAGCCTGGAATGTCATTATATGTCTCCAGCCTACAGTACCAGCTCGTCTGCTCTTCATAAGCTGGATGGGATATTGATTATTTCTCTTTTAATGCGGTAAATTAAAGCTGCCAACTTGCTTTGCCTACTCACTCACCCTGAACATGAGTGGACTGGACACAAGATTTAAATCTGTTTTTTGGAAGCTGTAAACCTGCAATAATTCTGATCTGAGCATTAAAGAAGCCTTCTAAACCAGCCTGGACTATCATCATAACCTCCACTTTTATTTTTCAAGAACCAGCTTCAGTGAATTGTTCCAGAAGACCAGAAAGACACTCTAGAAAGAAAACCTATTTTTTGGATGTGTTTTGGATCTGTTTTGAAAGCTGCCAGCTCAGAATAAACTTAAAATAGAAGCAGAAACGGAGCTTAAAATTTGCCGGACTATCATCATAACCTCCACTGTCATCTTATCAAGAATAAGCTCTAGTGGAATGCTACAGAAGACAAGAAGAGAAGATCTTGTGATGTCTTGTCCAGGATTTTACAAAGAATTTAACTATTTTTTGGTCTGAAACAAGCTTTCTGAAATCATCCATCAACAACCTTTCTGCATATGTTTTTTTTTTATATCTTGGCCTGTTTTGGATGTGTTTTGCAAACTGCCAGCTCAGAATAAGCTTTAAATAGATCTGATGGACTATAATCTTCAAGAATTAACTTTAGTGGATTGTTCCAGAAGAAGAGAAGAGAAGATATTGTGATATATTGTCAAGGAATCGTTCATCAACAACCTTCCATATTTGTTCGATCTGTTTTGCAACCTGCCAGCTCAGAATAAGCTTAAAATAACTAGAAGAAGACCTCAAAAAAGTGGATTGTTCCAGGAGAACAGGGAAAAAAAATCTTGTCAAGCAGTTTATGAGCAATTCAACAGTCTGTTTATCTGAAAACAAGATTTCCTGGAATTTCTTATTGACAAACTTCCACATATGTTTCTGTTTTGAAGGCTTAAAAAAGCTTAAAATAAACAGAAGCAAATCTTAAAATCTGCATGATGACCCAGACTGGACAATCACACTTTAAATTTTCAATTTTCAACAGCTAACTAATTTAATGCAGTCTGATGTTGCGTCTTCTCGCCATCTTGGACCAGCAGATCCAGTGTAGGAGTCTATGAGCCGTTCAGTTTATTTGCAACTAGATTCTGTGGAATCGTACATCGAAGACCTTCCATATATGTTTTATCTCGGCCTGTTTTTTGTAAACGTGCTGATCCTCTACTATGCCTTTCTGATGGAGTACATAGTCCTTAATATAGGGATTGTGTTTCTGCCTGAGGATATGGACCAAGCACTGGTGGATTTGGGCGTTCTGTCTGACCCGGCGTCCGTCCCGTACGACACAGACACTGAGTTGGATGTTTTTGAGGGGTATCTGGAGTAGACTGTGACTGTGGAGGAGACTGTGTCCATGAGGAGCATGGTCCAAAGTGCCATTCAGTGCTTTGGTGGAGATAAGTTGGCAAGATTTGTGTTTCAGAGGACTGGAGGAACCATGGACGTCTTGGCCGTGGATGCTGGATGTCTCTGCAGCCAGATGTGGACAAAGACCAGGATGTGGGCCTGGATGCCTTACAGAAGATACTATGATGTTAAAAAGTAAGCAGTGGCTTGGCTTGTCACTATTAACCAATTGTTTTAATGATTAGTTGTCCCAGGGCTGAAGAATATGGCCAAATTTTGATATCACGATATATCCATTTATTTAGATTTTTTTCATCTATATAATATATAAATCCTATATCTATATGAGAAATATAAAAGTCACGTATACCTGCCAAGAATGTCCACAATGGACATCTGTAACTACAAACTTCTGAAAAAAATATATATATATAAATATATATATGCAAATACATTACCGTAAAAAGAAACAACAGTTTTTAAAATAACTTTAAATAATTCACAATAAATAATGGCTTATTTCAAGGTCAGCAAAATGTATATGTATGTAGCACTTTACAAAAATGGTACATTTAATTAACAGTATTTAAGACAGATTGGCTCAATATATTATTAATTACAACAATTTTACGCATTAAACGTTGGTAATGTTTAATAATGCCAATTAATTTGCCAATTTAAATGTCAATTAATAATTAGTTTGATTTTTACTGTCGTAGAATGTTTATTACTCAGTACTAAATGTTTATTATAACAGTACTAATGTTTAGTACTGTTACCTGTGACCTTTTTTGTACCCTATATATATAGGGCTCTGTAAAAAAACAGACCGCTTAAAGATTGAGTTTCTTTGATTTTACCAAATTGAAAACCTTGAATATAATCAAGAGGAAGATGGATGATCACAAACCATCAAACCAAACTGAACTGCTTGAAAAGCAGTGTGTAAGACTGGTGGAGGAGGACATGTCAAGATGCATTAAACTGTGATTAAAAACCCATATTGATTTCTGAACTTTAATAACTTAATGAAAATGAACTTGTTTCCAATGCATTATTTGATGTCTAAAAAGCCATTTCTGCTCAACAATGTTCTTTTTACTCAAACATATACCTAACAATATACCTAACAGTACAGTACACTCAGGCTGTATTATATCTCTGCAGGTTCAGGGTCAAGGTCAAAGAAGAACCGACCCTGATATCAGGTGGCATTCTCCCAGGGAAAGACTGATACCACGTCCCTGTCTCAAGGTCTTACAGAAGAATGGATGGACGTCCGGCATCGGCCAACGCTGCGGCACTAATCACCATGTTCACTTACTTATGTTCGCTCTTAATCGGTTCCTGACATTTTCATCATTTTGGTTTACATAAAATAGACAACATGGCCATAACCGAGGAGTTTCATCCTATAGCACGCACACTTCAGTTTTGCATCAGATCTAATAGTAATAAAGCACTTAACACTGATCTGACCTTAAGTTTTGGCCAGGCACGGAAGCCATGATGACCTAATTCTGCATGATTGATTGTTTTTGTTTTGTTTTTTTTCTTCTAGACTAGGTCTAGGTTTAGGTGAGCAATACATCCTGAAGACTGGCATGGTTCTGAAATCCTCAGTATTGTGCTGCTTTATATGAGATTCTCTTATGAACTGTACATTTGTTACATGCTGTAAAATATGTATTTGATCTGCTGATGCATTTCAGAGACCCACAGTATATATATAAATATATATTTAATAAATAATTACGGTCACATTGTGTATGCATTGTCTTTTATTATGCTGTTTTTAAAATTTACTGCTCTTTTCCTACCCATCCTCCTCCCCCTCCTCTCTTATGTGACATGGAAACTGATTTTGTGGCCCCATTTTGCTGCATGTCTGAATTCCAGAGACAAAAGAAGTTGCTTAAAAAATCCTCCTCTAAACTACTTCCAGCAGAGGATACTACCCAGGAAGTCTTTTTCTAGTGGATTTTGGAGTGACATCACTGTGGCCACACCCACAGAGCTCATGAGCACACATACATTAATTTATTAATTCATAATTCATTTTTAAATTGTGTATATGTAGGAAAAATACACCTTTAAAAAAACAATATAAGGTACATAACAGTAGAAGATAAATCAACACTTATTATGAACAAATGGTGCATATCATTTAGGCTTTGTACAGTTCGACCTATCACTGTTTTTACAACAAAAATGTCCCAAGATCATGAATTTAATGCACACAAGTCAGTTTATTTCCTTAAAAAAAGTGTTTTATTTGGTAACTGTCCAAAAATGGTCCAAAAATAGTGCAATTCAAGAATAAAAGTACCGTTAAACCTTTAGTGTTTGGGGAGAGGACGCTGTTTAGCATTCAGTGCATTAGAGCTAAAGGAACTGTTAGTAGCAGCAATAAATGATTAAAGTAGATTGTAGGTGATTTATGGAGCTGTAATCCTGTTGTCTTGAATCCGAAGATGATCCAAAACCCCAAGTGGGATGCTGTTGTTCCACATTCTAGAAAAAAAACAGAGTGGAAATAGTTTAGTTGTTAGACAATGAAAGGATTAAATACATAATACATAATAAAGGATTGTGCTAAATGCAGGGGGGAGCAATTTGACTTAAAAAGGATAACTTTACAATATTTGAGACATTTTCATCACTATTGGTGGGTAATCCAGGTCCAGAAAGTGAAAAAAATCTTTTTTTCCCCATTTTTACATTATATAGCTCTAAACTATACAATTATAGAATATATACAAAATATACAGGCCTTTGAATAATATATATTTATATCCCACTGGCACGTTGCAATATTTCCTTTCGCCTGACGGTGGCATCACTGTGCTATAGATTTTAGTGAGCAATATTAAAAGCCATTCATGTGTCTGACTGGTATGTTAATCAATATACAGAACAGCAACAGCTAAAAAAAAAAAATAGGGCATTTAAAGCTGCACAATATTGGAAAACACTGACATTGCAATATTTTGCTGCTCTGCAAAATATATTGTGGATTTTAGTTCAATTGTCCAAAATGCCATAATACTAAATATTACACTCTATATATAATTTATTTCATGGAAATTGCTTTTGCTGTTTTTGCTGCACCAAGAGATGTGTGGGTACAAGAGAGAAGCACGTAGCGCTAATGCTAATGCGTAAAAGCAAAAAGACGCATGAATTCCGTTTTGACCGTTCACATTCATGTCTCATGTCCATGATTCGGATACGTATCCGATTCAGGACCACATATGAAAGTGATTTAAATCTGATTTGAAAAAAAAAAAATCTGATTTGGCACATTTACGCAGCCATGAAAAAAACAGATCTGAGCCACATTGAGTAAAACAATTTGATTGGAATCACTTCAGCTTGGTAATGTAAACATAGCCTTAGTTACAAGACACAATTATTTTATAGATAAATAATCAATAAAACGCATAAATTCAAGAAAATACAACATATAACATGTTAAGACGCCATTCTGAGAATGCTGTGTGTTCAAAAAACATGTTTTCTATATTTCTAAAGAATCAGATAATAAAAAATATTTTACTTGAGCTGAAATTCCAGTCATGCGATGCATGAAATTAAAAAGCAGTTTGGCCCCCAAAAAAAAGACACTTTTCTTAAATGTACAGATTAGTCATCTCTTAACGTAATCTATTAGGAAATAAGCTAAATTCTACACAGATAAATGGGAAGTGAACATTTTCAGTAAAGCAAATGAAGTAATCAGCAGTGTATCAGAGACTTACTGAAGAGACTTCAGACTCGGAGAGTTCTTTAAGGCCATGCTGAGCTTCTTAGCACCGATGTCTGTGAACTGGTTGTACTTGACACTGTGGGAGCACAAAAGAAAATATTAAGGTTATTATTATTATTAAATGCAACAGTGACATTATTTCTTATGTGACTCAAACTGATCTCAGCAGATGCTTTATGTAAAGATTTAGCTTAATCTTCTCCAGTTTCACAACATTAAGGAGTTTTAGTAAATGACAGCTGGGATTATCAATGCAAATGCAATCCAGCTTATTGTAAAAAAAAAAAAAAAAAAACATTATCCGTACAAGCCCAGTTCTTTAGTTTGCATCATTGATTTCATTAAACTTCATATGGATTTTATTTATTTTTTTCATTGACACTGCAGCAGCGCCCTCCGGTGGCCATAGTTGACCATTTATTCAGAAACCGGAGTGGTTGCAACATAAGCCTTCTAATAATTAAGTTAAATTTGAAGTCATCAATCCAAATATTTATGAGGTCTGTTACCTCTTTATAATCCCATTAAACTACTCCCTCACTGCTGTCATGCATTTTCCCTAATCATTAGTGAATGTCTTGGCCTAAAAGTTGCATAAACTCGAATGAATCACATTGCCCTGTGACCCTGACCCTGTACTACTGACCTGTTGTCAGGGTTCTAACTGGTCAGTGGCGCACCTGTTTTTCTCTGCCAACAAGAGAGCAAAACACCAGAAATTTCCACCTCACCTCACTTTTACCCATCAGCATGGATATATTTATAAACTCCAATGCCAAATTAATAGGCATGTTATTTTAATAGGCATATAAGGCATGGAAATAGACTGTTGGCAGGGAGTAAGATAGGGCCCTTTAATTTGTTATTATTTCTTTATTTGATAATGTAAATCAATAAATAACAAATATGTTTTCTGCTGTCAAATTATTATTATGACTGAATTACTGACTTACTTACTTACTTACTGACTGACTTACTTACTGACTTACTTACTAACTTACAGACAGACAGACAAACAGACAGACACTTTATTTATCCCACAGGAAATTTAGGATTCTGAAGATTCTGAAGCACATTTATTAATATTTGGCCACGTATTTTCAGAGATAAGCTTGGTAACAGTAAAAGCCCAGTGATTTTATGCAAAAAACACATATCTATTTATAATGTACTTATTTGTGTTTATTCTAATAGTCGAGAACTCATTCTGGCAACACCCACTGTCCAGATGGCTTAGGCCTTACAGTACAGTCTTGTACGATGTGCCAATACAAGCAGGCACAAACCAAAAAGGGTGTTTTTTAGTGCGCACATTCAAGGGGCACTGCCACCCATGGAATTACCGCCCTATTTTTCCATCCTTTCACTTTCGGTTTTGTGCTATTAATAACATAAACGATCACCCTGAATAAACATTCGGTCCAGGAATTCTCAGAAGCCTGGAACTTCTGGGAAATTGCACACTCCTCACTTAGTCATTCGTCACACTCCCTAAAGTTGAGTAGTCTGTGCCTGCTCCCACCCATCTGTATCTCACTTCACTCTAATTACAGAACTCACACAGTCATTCTGCGTCAGATAATCAGTAATAAATATTAAGATATATAACTTAAGATACCATCTTATGTTTGTGAAGGCGCACTATCAATTAACTTCAAATTTCTGGTTTATTTTTATACATAAGGAGCACCGGATTATAGGGCCAATTATGTGACACTAGTAAGGAACAGGGTTGTCGCTAAGTTTTCCTTCTAATTCAGCAGGTTAGGTCACTTGAGCGATATACTCACCTGTGAATGGCGAAAGAGCTAGAGCTTAGCGCAGTTAGCGGCTAATGCTAACGCTGCTCCAGCAGCGCTAGCTGGGTTAGCAGCAGGCTACAGGCTGATAATACATGCTTTTGAATGGCGAAAGGGCAAACGCTTAGCACGATTAGTGGCTAATGCTAATACTGCTAGAGAACTAAACTGGCTTTACTGCTCCTTAATACCTGACTGGTAGAACTCATACATAAGGAGCACCGGATTATAAGGCGCATTATGTGACACTAGTAAGGAACAGGGGTGTCGATATGTTTTACTTCTAATTTAGCAGGTTATGTCACTTGCCGATATACCTACCTGTGAATGGCGAAAGAGCTGGGGCTTAGCGCAATTAGCGGCTAATGCTAACGCTGCTCCAGCAGTGCTAGCTGGGTTAGCAGCAGGCTACAGGCCGATAATACTTGCCTCTGAATGGTGAAAGAGCTAACGCTTAGCACAGTTAGTGGCTAATGCTACTGGAGCACTGAATTATAAGCCACACTTTTTTGGGAAATTTAAAGGATTTTAAGTGTACCTTATAGTGCGAAAAATTACAGTAGGTATTATGCACAAGTCATTAAGCACATAACATTAAAACAGATGATTGACTAATATGGTAAATAAGTTTCTGATAGGTCAGCTAGACTTACTCCAGGTTCAACAGCGACTTCATGGCTGGTAATACAGAGGCCAGGTTTTCAGCTCCACTGTCAGCTATCTCATTCCCATAGAGACTGAAGGAACAGGATTAAAGAGAAATACAGTAATTAATGCTTTTGTCATGGCAGCCAATCACACACATACTAGTGCATCTTAAGTTTAAAATGTGAAACTCATATATTATATAGATGTATTACAAGAATCAGTGTCTCAGAAAATTAGAAGATTATACAAGACCAATTGGTACTTTTGTCAGTGTGGGCAGTGTGCCAAATCCTGCTGGAAAATGAAATCTGCATCTCCATAAAAGTTGTCAGTAGCAGAGGGAAGCTGTAAGATATGAAGTGCTGTAAGATTTTGCAGGAAAACAAAACTGCACTGACTTTAGACTTGATAATAAAACACAGTGGATCAACACCAGCAGATGACATGTCTCTCCTCCAAACCATCACTGATCATCAGTAAATTTTATTAAACATTTAATTTGTAAATCAAAGGATCAGAGTCTGGAGGAAGAGTGGAGAGACACACAGTCCAAACTGCTTGAGGTCTAGTGTGACGTTCCACCAATCAGTGATGGTTTGGAGAGACATGTCTGTCATCTGCTGGTGTTGATCCACTGTGTTTTATTATTAAGTCTAAAGTCAGTGCAGTTTTGTTTTCCCGGGAAAATCTTACAGCACTTCATGCTTCCCTCTGCTACTGACAACTTTTATGGAGATGCGGATTCCATTTTCCAGCAGGATTTGGCACACTGCCCACACTGTACCAATAAGTCTTAATGTTTCTATCAATGTACATTGTAAAAGTAGTTTTTACCTCAGTTTTTGTAGTGAGGAGGCTGCTGCCAGGCTCTGGGCCAGTTTCTCCATCCCAGCATCCCCTATTCTGTTCTGAGACAAACTGGAGGGAGAGAGATTGATGACTGCAGGGTCAGTCAAGTGTTCACAGACATAATAATTAAAGCATTTGTGCAGGAATGCTAATGCTAATCACTCACTTTAGAATTCTTAGAGATGATAGAGAATTTAAGACTCCTGCCAGTTTTTCTGCTTCAGAATCCCGGAGTATGTTGTTCTCCAGGCTGGAAGGAAGAAACCACAAAGCCATTAAACAGGTTCTAGAAATTTTTCTAAAACTAAATATACTGTAAAACAACTGCGTAATATTCTGCCAAATGGTAATGGATCATGTTAAGTGGTTTAGTTACAGAAGAAGGCGATAATAAATAAGAACTTACTCTAGGTGCTGGAGAGACTCTAGAGCAGGTAGGATCTCTATGAGTTTGAGGAAAGCTTCAGGTTCATTCCGACCAAACCTTTAGAATTGGCAAAGACAACAATGACAATCAGGTCAAACCCAGCTATCAAACCACAACACTGTAATCAACAAACACCCTATTGCTACATATATATATACTGTACAGGGGTTGGACAATGAAACTAAAACACCTGGTTTTAGAGCACAACAATTTATTGTGGTGACGGACAGTTCTGGTGGAAACAGGAGAGTTGAGATGCACATTGAATTCTGCCGTGATTTGATCAGTCGTGGTTTTATGTTTTTTGGATACAATCCGAGTTAGCACCCAAACATCCCTTTCAGACAGCTTTCTCTTACAGCGTCCACAGTTAATCCTGTTGGATGTGGTTGGTCCTTCTTGGTGGTATGCTGACATTACCTTGGATACCGTGGCTCTTGATGCATCACAAAGACTTGCTGTCTTGGTCACAGATGCTCCAGCAAGACAATTTGTCACAACCAACAATTTGTCCTCTTTTGAACTCTGGTATTTCACCCATAATGTTGTGTGCATTGCAAAATTTAGAGCAGAACTGTGCTCTTACCCTGCTAATTGAACCTTCACACTCTGCTCTTACTGGTGCAATAATGTGCAATTAATGAAGATTGGCCACCAGGCTGCTCCAATTTAGCCATGAACCACATCTGAGCATTTTGAACCCCATCAGAGACAAATGCATTCTACTGGCAAATGAGTTAATAACAAATTACAGTAGAAATACAGTATGTTTAGCTGTAATACTCACTCATACTCCAGCTTTTTAAGATGCCTGACAGCAGGGATGCCGTCCTCCAGAGTTAATTCTGATTCACTGTAATGACAAGGACATGTGTGTGTGTATTAATAGCCAGTTTCAGAAGAAGCAGATGGAAATTAGAAACTCATTTTCCTAATTTAAACACGACTTAAACTTGAAAATCTTTATAACCATATGTCTGTTTTATTATACAGTAGCAACACTACAGGAACTTTGATGCCCTACCGCATTGGCAGCTTCTTCTCCCTGTGGATTTGGACAAGTAGGCCCAGGTTGTCCAGGTGACTCAGCTGTGAGGCTTTGAATGGGTCCATGGTAAACTTGTCAAGGGCATTTTTCAAGCTCACTTCATCACTGTTGTGGTGCAAGTCTTCCCAAAGGTCAATGGTATCCAATGTTGGAGCCCTATAGAAAAAAAAAAAACAATTGTATTGCTTATAAGAGTGTATATTGCCTGGCGTGTATCACAGTATGATGTGCCAATATATATATATTATTGTGGTGTTTTAAAAAGTGTAAGAATTGGCATTATAACCACGTGGTATATGTTTTTATGAATAAATTGCTGTAAAAAAATTGTTTTGGCTTCTTGACCTTGTTCCCCTCATTGAACAAGTTTTACAAAGCCGATTGTATCCACTGGTTGTTAATGTTGTAAAACGATATCATTGTCTGAGAGCTGAGAAAAAATGTATGTTCTCCACCCAATCACAAGATTTAGATTTTTTATAAATGACAGAAATGTGACGATAAGACGTATCACTTAAGCTCTATCTGGTTGGAATTAGTTTCTCAGGGGGACATCTGTGAAAAATATGTCACACTTCTACTCAGTGATAAAACTCCTGCATCCGGACTACAATTGAAAAACAGGAGGACCAGTAAGTTTTTTGGCTTTCTCAGTCACATGACATCGCGTTCAGTAGCTCCTCCATTTCCGCTCGCTGTTGTGTTTTTTTGAATCTCCGTGAAACGCAAGCCCAAGGTGTAATTGCAACGAAATTGAGAAGAAACTGTGGATCCTGTGAAGATGTGGATCCGGACGGGACTAAAATTAATGGAGGTCCACAGAGTTCAGCGAAAAACAGTAGATAATTCAGCCTGTAATTTTCTCAGAGGACGTCTGAGAAAAACACAAACATGGTCTTCCGGACAGGAATAAAATCACAGTGGATAAAAAAAACCATTAAAGGTAAAAATTACCCCAGGACCTCCTTAGAAACTAATCCCATCTGGATAGGGCTTTAGTTACTCAGAAAAGTGTATGTAACTGCTCAGTTGAGTTAGGCAGTTAGGGTGTACAGAAACAGAACAGCATGTTAGCCTAGCATAAACACTGCACAAGATTATATCACACATTTCTTGTTACCATGCATGCAAAACACAAGCCGTAAAATCGCTCTCTGTAATCTGAGCAGCAGGTAAAGAGTCGCAGGCAGGTCTGTTCACACTCTAGTAGAGTAGCTGCATGCTCAGGTCTGTTGCAACAAGGCAAGCAAACCAATCAATTTCTTATGGCCGTGGCCTGGCCTGGAGCCCCCAGACAACAACTGGTTATAAATTGGATGTGCAATGCAGCCCATTAAATTCTGTGACGGTTAATAAAGGACAGTACATTGACACTGTTATCAGAATCCCCCTCAAGGGAAGGGGAAAAATAGGAGACCACTGATGAGTTTCTTTGATTGTACCAAATTGAAAACCTTTGGAATATAATCAAGAGGAAGATGGATGATCACAAACCATCAAACCACCAAACTGAACTGCTTGATTTTTTGCACCAGGAGTAAAGCAGCATAAAGTTATCCAAAAGCAGTGTGTAAGACTGGTGGAGGAGAACATGATTCCAAGATGCATGAAAACTGTGATTAAAAACTAGGGTTATTCCACCAAATATTGATTTCTGAACTCTTAAAACTTTGTGAATATGAACTTGTTTTCTTGTTTTCTTGAGAGAAACTGATTCAGAAACTAAAGCGGTCTCAATGTTTTTCCAGGGCTGTATATGTAGTAGTAAGTGTAAGTTGTAAACCTGATCATATTCTAATTCTACTGTATTACTACTTTGTGATTGTTCTGTAATACTTGTCGGTTCATGTCAACCAGCTGGTATCCACTTTCTGAATATGTGAATGGATAAAAACATTAAAATTTGTATAAAGAATCTAGAAACACAATTTTACCAATAAGCATCGAATAGAACAATAAAAACAAGATTCCTCACCGGAACGATGTGATGCAACTCAGTGCCACCAGCTCTTTTAGTCCACTTAATGGAACACATGTATCCCTTAGGTCGACAGAGAACGTCCTCTTAAGTCCCTTGGCGTGCTGAAGAAGGTGCCATACAACATATACATCCACTGGTGTGAGCTGAGCCCCACAGAACGACAGGTTCTCTGGAAGCTTCTTGACCAGGTGTTTGGCGAGCCGGACTTTACTGGTCTCGTAGACGCAGTGAAAGAGTTCCAGTAACCTGCCGGGGGTCAACTCGCCTGGTTTCAGGTTCTCCAGTTGGGTCTCCAGCGTCTTTCTTTTGGCCTGGGCATCATTGAAGCTTTGCAGAGCACCACAGTAATGAGGAGTGGCTTTCTGGTAGAGCAACCCCAGAATGAACCTTTGGAGGATGTCCTGCCATTCCCCACACACTTTCTTCTTCCGGTGGTTTAGAATCGTCTGGGCCACCAGCGTTCTTTCGTTTATGTCTTTGGACTGGACCAGAAACATGGCTGCCAGAAAGTTCTGCATGAAGAGGCTGGAAAAGTAAGTCACCTGTGCTTTATGGGATGCGAGTATCTCACAGTTGAGTCCACAGTCCATCAACTGCTTGGAGATCTCGGTTTGATCTTGGTTTAAAAGGGAGCTGCAGGTTTTGAAACTGTCCCAAGCCATGTTACACAACTGTGAAATGTCCTGTTTTGAGCCTTGAACTTTGTCTCTTAGCTCAAGATGATGGTCAAGCACTCTCTGACATAAGTCTGTCAAAGTAGACGGCAGCGTATCATCATCTTCTGGGTTATCCTGCTCCAGAAGGAAGCATGTAAACCGACAGAGCAAGGGATTGGAGCACAGGTTGAAGATGTATTGTTGGTTTTGGATTTTTCTTAAGGCACTCTCTTGCTTTGAAGCCTCCACAAAGCATTTCGAGACGTAGAACTGGATATCCTTTGGCGAGAAGCAGCAGATTTCCAAAATGCTGTCCACTTTGCGAAGCAGATGGTTCAGAGCGTCCTTGGGCCTGGTGGCGACCAGTAGGGTACAACCAGACAGGATCTTTTTCTGGAACAGACCAGAAAACAGCTGCCTGACGGTGTAGCTATTGTCCGTGACCGAGGTAGCAGAGGACTGGAGGAGGCCCTCGAGTTCCCCAATATCATCAAAACTGTCAAAGATAATGAGCACCTTATTGGGATTAGCGAGAACGTATTTGAAGGCAGCTTCTGAATCTTTACAGTCTGGCGCAGAAGAGAGGCCAAACAGCAAAGTCTTTAAGTCATAATTCGACTTAGTGACGTCCAAAACCTTGCAGTTCAGCAGAAATACAAACTGGAACTGTGCAAGGCCACCGGTGGACCAGTCCAACGCCAACCGCTGGATGAGCGTGCTCTTCCCAAGCCCAGTCTTTCCGAGGACAGTGATCAGTGGCTTGGGTTTGGGTCCACAGTTCTGGAAGACGTGGCTCCTGTCCACCATGGCTTTCCTTCGCTCTGAATCACTGAGCACCACTAACTCCTTCTCCAGACACTTGTTTGCATTCTTGCCGGTCTGAATGACAAGCTTCCTTTGTACCAGCCGAGTGTCAATGTAGTGAGAGTCCATCTTCTTGCCTCCTTCCATAACGCTATATGTGTCTTTTAGGTGAGACTTCAGCTTCTGAATGTAGTCCTCAACTCGTTCTGCACAAAAAATGTAAAAAAACATTAGTTTAAAAAATACATTACAATACAAATACTTCGTTATCTTGCTTAAGTAGAAGTAAATGTTGGTTATCTAAATATTACTGGAGTAATAATGTTTTAAACGCCTTTTTACTTCTACTTCTTACATTTTCACCCAATTATCTGAACGTTTTACTCCTTACTACTTTGTTTAAAAACAGCCTCTTCTAGTTCTATTCTATTTCATTTCAGCTGGTTTGTTACTGGCTAATATGGTCAATATAGTCATATGTTTGAGTTAAATATAATCATATAAGCTGTAGGTTGTTGGATGCATGTTGGTTGCATGGTATTTTGGGAACTGTAGGAGTTTTGAAGTATTGAAATGATAACTGTAGTTTTGTTTGTCCCCCCTAAACTCTTATCCTTGTTTTAACTCTCTTTATTCTTTATCTCAATATGTGTGGTGCACGATTTTGTGTACAGTTACTTCCCTTGTCGTTACTAAATAACCTTAATCTTAAGAGTAATAATAACCAAATAAATCCAGCTTTAGCAACTAAATAAATAAAAAAATAGCAACATTGTCTCACTTGGTATTTCTGGACGTGGCTCTTGCGTTCTTAGAGGCGTGGAGGGAGGAGAATAATCCTGTGGTGTTTTGTCTGTAATGGGACAAAATATAGAAGCAGACAAAACAACATTGTGTTAAACACAAACAAACAAAAGCCTCTTAGGTGTAATAAAGTATTTGAGTTAAACACTTAAAATGCTGAGTGCTCACCTTTTGAGGGTGAAACTGGAGTGGGGGGTGATGGGGGCTGAATCTTGCTGGCAGTGTCGGATAAGGAGCTCATGATTTGGGTGGTCCGGCTGAGTTCTACAGGAGCCACAGCTCCAACAGCTGAAACGCAGAAAAACGTGGTACACAGTTAAAAATACAGGTAATAAATTAATAAACTTTGTGCAACTGGCTGCAACACAAGGCCACAGCATGATTCACCCGCCCCCATGCTTAACAGTTTGAAATTTCTTCTTTACATGACATTGTGTTTTAAATTTCTGATGCTGAATTTTGTGTTGGTGACGCTTGGTGACCAAAGACTTAAGACTTACCCCGACTTTGACTCATGACCAAAGACTTAAGACTCGACTCGGACTCATGACCAAAGACTTAAGACTCGACTCGGACTCATGACCAAAGACTTAAGACTCGACTTGGACTTGTGACCAAAGACTTAAGACTTACCCCGACTTTGACTCATGACCAAAGACTTAAGACTCGACTTGGACTTGTGACCAAAGACTTAAGACTTAATGTATAATATTTTGGTATTTTGATTGACTTTGGAATGTCAGATTCTTAAAAAAAGTACTTAAAAAAAGCCTTATTCATTTCGTATTTGACATCAGATGCATTATGTAACGTCCTTAAATGAACCTCACGATAGTGTCGTAACATGCCTCCTCCCTGCGGTTATAACTGAACAGTTTAGAAATGACACAGCGAAAGTGTTAGTGAATCTCACTCACCAGGTGAAAGAGGAACGATTTGATACAGTGGACCTCCAGACTGCGGGGAGACTGCAGAGTAACACCACATGTAAAGAAACTGTTAACCATAACTGCCACAGTACCGTAATGAGAGAGCCGAAATGATAGAGATGACTCACTGACTCACCCAGAACGTAGGTGGGCCTGACTAGTCCATTAATGGGCTGTATGAGCTGCAGTGTTGGAGTAGCTATAAAGACACAGAACAATCAGAATACACAGCCAAAATAACAGATTTATCAGATTTAATAGTTAATAAATGATGAATGAATCAGATGAATGAGATGGTATTAGTAGGGTATTACCACTACAGGGCAGCAGAGAGACATGCAGGAGCTGGGGCAGTGGAGTAGACATGTTCACATCACTCATATGGGAAACGCTGCCTGCAGGGGGACTTTCAGCACTCAGCGGAGCTGAACAGACAGATGGGTGGGGAATGATGGGGGTTACCAGGAATACAGCAAGATTCACTTTCAGTTTAAACAAAGCAAAGAGATGAAAATGATGACTGTCAATGAAACTGTCAATGAAACAAATGCAGGTGACATCCAGTAGACAGACAGACAGACAGACAGACAGACAGACAGACAGACAGACAGACAGACAGACAGACAGACAGACAGACAGACAGACAGACAGACAGACAGATAGATAGATAGATAGATAGATAGATAGATAGATAGATAGATAGATAGTGCAGGTGAGCTTACCTGGCTTCTTCTGATTGAGGCGACGCCTTTTCCTTGATGATCTTTCAACTGCTAAAGAGAAACACATTAAAGAGAAACTCATTAATCCTGATTGATTGCACTTGTTCTTCTTTTAAAGCTAATTAATTGAATTAATTTAATAATTGATATTCATATGTCAATAATTAAACTCTTATAAGTGGAGTTGATCACTTTAAACATGATTAAAATGATTACATGCTGCTATTTCCCTGTATTTTCGGAAGTGACAAAAATAATAATGGAGTGTGGCACATCCCTGTCTTTTTTTTTACTTTATTTTAATATTTTATGGTACTTTTTATTGCTTTTTAAAAGTAAAATCTTAATATTGGAAACCTTTAGAAGTGTGTGTGGAGAATTGTGGATAATCGAGGGTTTGGAAGGATACATCAGCTGCGTCCTTCAAGTTGCTCTGTACATTAGCTACATTTATCTGCAGTATATGAAGGATAATTCAGTTTGCAACAGCCTTCTTTGACGCAGTGGACATGAAATGCAGCCTAAAATTTGGAACACAGCTTTTGAGCGAGTTCTGGAACAGAAAAGCAGTTTGTTTTTTTTGTACCTGGTCGTTTCCTCTTGGGCTTTTTCCCATTTTCGTTTTCCTCTTTCACCAGGATGGGACACTCAGCTTCTGCATCTGAAGCAGAGGAAGGAAAGGGTTAAAAACATATAATACCCCACCCAGTTTACTGATTTCCTGACCTAATATACTACCCACCCACAGAAGAGCCACTTTGGGTTTAATAAAGAACCATCATAGTAATGTACTGTAGATGTTTGAGAATGAAGAACCTTCTTAACTCTAAAAAAGCTTCAATTTTTTTCAAACCCAAACTTTTTTTGGGGCTATCACCCACATAACGATTTGCATAACCTTTATTTATATAAAAAAAAGTCAATTCCAAGAACTCACCCAGTGTTTCGAATTCATCCTTCAGAGACTCAATCAAAGCATCTGCAGGGAAACACAAAGAAACAGGGTCTTTTTAATTTTATTATAATATCCCAGGGGACTTTTTATGCTTTTTAAACTTTTATATTAATAACGAAAACCTTTAGAAGTGTGTATGTTTCGCCCAGTTTACATGGTGCTATTTCTTTCCCCATCACACTATACATGTGTGGAGAATTGTGGATAATCGAGGGTTTGGAAGGATACATCAGCTGCGTCCTTCAATTTGCTCTGTACATCAGCTACTTTTCTCTGCTGTATATGAAGGATAATTCAGTTTGGAACAGCCTTCTTTGACGAAGAGAGAGAGAGAGAAAGAGAGAGAGAGAATGAAATAGACTGACCTATACTGTCACACTCCAGCAAATCAGGTCTGGATAACAGTTCCTCAAACAAGGAGGCTGGGAAAAACAAAAAACAAAGGTGTTAAATCAGTTTAGTCAACAATACAGATCATTGGGGTATGCATCATGTAATAATGTGATAATGATGTCTGGCAGACTAAAGCCTTTTTTTATTATAATATCACAGGTTAGTTTTATATTTTTAAATTCAAATCTTAGTAATGGAGATCATTTCAATGCTGATGTTTGTCTTTTTCCCCCTAATTACGGTGGCCGAGAACGCCCAACACTATGCAAATTGAAAGCGCTGCAAAAGCACAAAACACATCCATCAAAATGACAACACAGGCGCTGCAAAAAAGATAAACTTGATTAAAAAAAACGTGCTGCAAATAATCATAACACAACGGAATTTTCCCGGGGGACCTTAAAAGATGCTGTACTAAGACGGCGTTTTAGGGCCACACAAAAAAAAAAAACAGTTCACTTTGAGAATAAAGTAGTAATATTGCGAGAAAAAAGTCGTAATATAACGACTTTATTCTCGCAGTATTACTACTTTAATCTCGTAATATATCGACTTTATTCTTGCAATATTACGACTTTGATCTCGTAATATTACGACTTTATTCTTGCAATATTACGACTTTATTCTCGTAATATTACGCCTTTATTCTCAAAGTGAACTTTTTTTTTGTATAGCCCTAAAACGCCGTCGTAGAACAGCACCTTTTAAGGTCCCCCGGGAAAATTCCGTTGTGTTGTGATATAATAAAAATGTGACGTAATATTACGAGATTAAAGTAGTAATATTATGAGATTAAAGTCATAATATTACGAGAATAAAGTCTTAATATTACGAGATTAAAGTCGTTATATTGTGAGAATAAAGTTGATATATTACGAGATTATAGTCGTAATATTATGAGAATGAAGTTGTAATATTACGAGATTATAGTTGTAATATTACAGGATTAAAGTCGTAATATAATGAGGATAAAGTCATAGTATTTTACCTAATAATTCTGTACATGTTTAGAGATTTGTGTGTAAACGAGGGCTTGGAAGTATACATCAGCTGCGACAAAGGATCAGCTGTGTACGAAGGATCCTTTACTTTGGGAAAGCCTTCAAAAATGCAGAAGCCGAAGAAATAGAGCCTAGACTTCAGAACATGGGTATTGAGTAAGTTTTACTGAATTAAAACTCTGCTTATTGTTTTGTACCTGATAGTTTCCTCTTGGTCCTTTTCCCATCTTCATTCTCCTCTTTCAGCGGGACCTGACACTCAGCTTCCGCATCTAAAGCAGGGGCAGGAGTCAGGGGGTTAAAGCAAAGAGGGATAAAAAGAGGGATAAAAACATTATCCATCTGCTTTCTTTAAACAAATATATGAATTTCCTTGATTTTGCCAAATTGAAATCCTCTGGAATATAATCAAGAGGAAGATGGATGATCACAAGCCATCAAACCACCAAACTGAACTGCTTGAATTTTTGCACCAGGAGTGTAAAGCAGCATAAAGTTATCCAAAAGCAGTGTGTAAGACTGGTGGAGGAGAACATGATGCCAAGATGCATGAAAACTGTGATTAAAAACCACCAGGGTTATTCCACCAAATATATATTTCTGAACTCTTAAAACTTTATGAATATGAACTTGTTTTCTTTGCATTATTTGAGGTCTGAAAGCTCTGCATCTTTTTTTGTTATTTCAGACATTTCTCATTTTCTGCAAATAAATGCTCTAAATGACAATATTTTGGTTTAGAATCTGGGAGAAATGTTGTTTGTAGTTTATAGAATAAAACAACGATGTTTATTTTACTCAAACATAAACCTATAAGTAAACTGATTCAGAAGCTGAAGTGCTCTCTTATTTTTTTTTTGTTTGTAGATATCTTGAATTATCTTTCTAAACAAAGCATCCAATTACCATATATGAACCAGATACGAGCTACTTAATGGCTCTGTGCATATTTTAGCAGTTTCTCTGAAGCAGAACAAGTAATCAAACACAGAATATTTCCCACCTTGATCTGGCTGGGAAATCAGCGTGGAATTTCAAACAACACGTCAGCCTGGAGGAGAGAAACTATCCAACACAACTCATGAGCTCAAGTTCATGAGCTCTACTTTACATGATGTTTTACAAATACATTAATAATAAAAAATATTATTTCTCTTTCTTAAGACATAAGTGTTTAATATTAGATATTTTAACATAAACAAATTAATTAATGTAAGATTATCATAGATCAATTAGATTTATATTATTGCTGCCAATCACTTAAATAAATAATCAAATTAATCACAACAATATTCTGTAATTACTTACTATTAATTGCTTTGTTTCTCTTTCTCAAGACTTCAGTGTTTAATGTTGGATATTTTAATATAAACATATTAATTAGTGTAAAATTGGCAAAATGAAATTAGATTTATATTAGTGCTGTCAGTCACTTCAAAATTAGTCAAATTTATCACGACAATATTCTGTGATTAATCGCAAATAATCCCATATGCTTTTCTGAATTTTCTGAATTAAATTAAAAAAATGAAAGTAAGTCACTTAATAATCACATAATTAAGCCGTTTAATCAAAACAATATTCAGTAATTAATCGTGATTAATTCCACTTGTTTCTCTGTAGACACACTTTTTTTTTAAATAGTGGATATTTACATGTAAACATAATAATAAAAGTAAAATTGGCAAAATTGTATTATATATTAATATTAGTGCTGTCAATCACTTCAAAATTAGTCAAATTAATCACAACAATATTCTGTGATTAATCGCAAATAATCCCACTTGTTTTCCTAAATGTTCTAAATATAATTAAAATAATGTAAGTAAGATTAGCCAACTTTTGGTGCTGTTAATCACTTAATAATCACATAAATAATCAGTTTAATCAAAACATTATTCAGTGATTAATCGTGATTAATCCCACTTGTTTCTCTGTAGACACACTTTTTTTTAATAGTGGATATTTACTTGTAAACATAATAATAATAAAAGTAAAATTGGCAAAATGGCATTTTATATTAATATTAGTGCTGTCAATCACTTTACAATCTGTCAGAATAATCACAACAATTTTCTGTAATTAATCGTGATTAATCCCACTTCTTTCTATAAAGACATATTTTTTAAATAGCGGACATTTAATAACGTGTAAATAAAAAAATGAAAGTAAAATCTGCTAAATTTAATTAGACTTATCTTAGTGCTGACAATCTCTTCAAAATTTGTCAGAATAACCACAACAATATTCAGTGATTAATCGTGATTAATCCCACTTGTTTTTCTGGAGATGAATGCTTTATTAGTGGATATTTAAATGTAAATAAAATTGGCAAAACTGAATTATATATATTTTAGTGCTGTTAATTGCTTAAATAAATAAACAGATTAATCACAACTATATCCTGTAATTAATCGCGATTAAAACAATACATTTAGACTTTTTAAAATTTTATTATAAATAGGATTAAGTTTAATGAAGAGCTTTAAAAGTGTGAGTGAGTGATTGTGTGCCTTGCCATGAGCAATCTGGTGGGTGTTTAACTCATATTCACAAGATAACACCTTACAACTTATACAGGTGTCCCATGACTTTTGACACATTACTGTATAATCAAAAGCATACGGAATACAGAGACAATGCTTTAGTAAACCTCAGTAGTGTATACACACCTCACATGAACACTCTGCTAACGGAACTGGCGAGCAGTGTAGTGTACCAAACAGGAAGTCAAGACCCTCTGTGGCTACGAAGTTTGAGAAAAACACCCCCTCCTTCCATCTGCTCTCTTGAATAACTTAATGTGAGAAGTGAACTTTTTAAAGAATAAGGTTCCAAAAACATGTGTGTAAACCCAAGACAAGAACCATTAGGAACCTTTGTGTTTTTAGGGACCAGACCACAGACAGGTTTTAGGGATGCACCAATCTGGTTTTGGTGACAAACCAAACTAAATGATCTAAATTGGGTATTAAATAATTAGGCTAATCCATTCTCTGAACCCAAAGCCGACACTGTGGGCAGCAAAATGTACCCTGTTTAATCAGTGCAGTGCCCTCAACCTGTCATCAACTACCAGTAAGTAATCCAGCTCAGAAAAAAAAGTTAGCATCACAGCTAACATGCTCCAAGCCTGACAAGACAAGACATCTGTTGGCAATGTTGCTAAGCCACTCCAACACTGCCAAAGAAAAGATGGCTGCTCTTTCTGGCAGCATCACAGCTTTAACCCAGCTGAGACCAGATGTTAAAATTGTGGCTAACCCACTTAGGTATTTTAAGTTCAGCGTAATCTACAGCCATGAAACATATACGTTAACATATAATACCACAACAAACAGCAAACCGCAAAACATAGCTCATCTAACCAGCACAGTGCCCTCAACCTGTCATCAAATATCAGCAAGTAGTCCAGCTCAGAATACAGTTAGTATTTTAGTTATAATGCTCTATGTCTGCAGAGGCTAGCTGTTACCATTAATGCTAAGCTACTTCAACATTACAGAGGCTGCCTTATGTCTCTGTTAGCATCGCAGTATTAACCAGTCTAAGCCCAGCTGTTATCATTGTGGCTAAAATATTGTTTTCGCCTATAAAACACAGGTTATTATATTCTACGCATTTTCAGCATGTCAGCAACTATTAGCAAGTAATCCAGCTCAGAATACAGTTAGCATTTTAGTTAAGATGCTCGAGGTCTATCAAGGCTGGCTGTTAATATTAATGCTAAGCTATTTCAACATTAGAGAGGCTGCCTTATGTGTCTGTTAGCATCGCAGTATTAACCAGTCTGAGCCCAGCTGTTATCATTGTGGCTAAAATATTGTTTTCGCCTATAAAACACAGGTTATTATATTCTATGCATTTTCAGCATGTCAGTAACTATTTTCAAGTAATCCAGCATGGTTTCCAAAAATGAAATCCCATATTAAATTCTGTTGCAACCACCCAGTGCATATCTTACTGGTATCAGATACACAATTTATGTATTTATGTTGGGTTTGGAACCAAAAAAGATGGAATGGTGCATCCCTACCGAGTTAAGGAGCAATATACAGTACCAAACGTGGCTCAAACATCATAGTAATATACATGTTTGAGAATTAAAAACTTTCTCAACTTTAAAGAAGTTTATCCTAATACATTCCAATAAATATATACCTTCATTTGTAAAGTATATGCTGAGATATCTTACCCAGTGCATCACATTCCTCCTTCAGGGACTCAAAGTAAGCATCTGCGGGGAAACACAAAGACACAGGGTCAGATCAGGTGGTTATATGTGGCACTTATATGGACGAGGAGAAAGAGAGAAAGAGAGCATCTGACCTGGAGTCTCGAACTCCGGCAAATCAGGTCTGAATAACAGTTCCTCAAACCAGGAGACTGAGAAAACAAGAAACCAAGAGTTAAATCAGTTTGGTCAACAAAGTCTCTAAGTATCATTTTCATACATCCAATTTTAACCCTAGTTAACCCAACTCCAACTCAACTCTACCCTACTCAACCCTACCCTACCCAACCTTACCTAACCCAATCCAACTCAGCCCCAACCCTATCCTATCCTACCCATCCCTACCCTTACCAACCCCAACCTACCCTACCCAACCTTACCTAACCCAACCCAACCCAACTCAGCCCTAACCCTATCCTACCCTACCCAACCCTACCATACTCTAACCAACCCCAACCGATCTAATTTAACCCAACCCAACTCAGCTTAACTCAACCCAACTCAACCCAACCCAACCCCAAACAAAACTTAACTCAACCCAATCTAAACCAACCCAGACCCAATTTGGCCCCAACTTATGCGTACCCAACCCCAACCAATCTAATCTAGTCTAATCCAAACCCAACCCAACCTAACTTAAATCAACCCAACCAACCCAACCCAACCCAATCCAAACACAATCCAACTCAACTCAACCACATTTAATATAATCCAAACCCAACCCAATTCAAACACAACTTAAACCCAACTCAAATCCAACTCAAACACAACACAACCCAACTTAAGTCAGGGCATTAACCTGACTGATGTGTATGATGTTCATATAAAGTAAAAAGAAAATTCTGCTGTGCTTTTGGGTGGAAGGTTTTTATGCTTTAATAAGGTTTATAAAACATTTATAGATTTGTCTATTTATGTTTGTCCCGCATACTGAAAAGTTTCAGATCCTCATACAATGCACCCCCACCTACACAACCTCACACACACACACACACACATAAATATATATATGTACATATAAATATATATTTATATATGTGTAACTTTCAGTCCCTCCTCGTTTAGTTGCATGGAATCATGACACTATATTTTATGAAGCCTATACTACGAATATATCAAATAATAAGAAAGGTCAAACCCAGCCTAATGAAAAATCCTTCTTAAGCTCAATATAATTCCAGTATTACTGTATACTTGTTTAATGTTTTGTAATATATTATAATAAAAAGGCACTATTGCTTACACAACAGAGAATATTTCGGCCTCTCTATATATTTATATAATTTGGCTGCACTGAATTTAGAACCATAATTTTCTATCCAAATATGGTAAAAACAAATATATATATATAAACATATAAAATCAAGGTAATAGACCATTAATGTCAATCTGAAAAGCAGTGTTTCTTACCTGGTACAAGATCCAGGAGTTGTGGATCTGGGGTGAGGGGCTCGCTTTCTGTAGTTAAAAAAATTAGAAACACACACACACACACACACACACACAAATAATTTTTTTTAATGAAAAATCATATCTCTACCTATACTAATATGGTATTTATAGCTTATGTTCAAATACTAAATGCTTTTTCATTGCACTGTCAAACAAAGGAACACACTCTAACACACACACACACACACACACACACACACACACTAACACACATTACTACACTAATACACACCACCACATAAACAGCACTGTCCAGGCAGCTGCATTGCTGAAACTGACGAAGCTTCAGCAGCGCAGGTGCAATAAAACACACATCAGAACAAACCCAACCCAACAGCCAAGTCATAAAACATTAAATTTAAACCCTTTCCTCGCTTATGAACGTTTAAAACTATTAAAAATACTACTCTTGTTATCGCACACCTTATAAAAGAAAGATTACATCAAAGTTACATTTTCCCAATTGCTAAAAATAGTCATTAATAATGAGATATTCTAATCATTTCCAATAATAATCACCTGTATCAGAGAGCTGCTTCATCCTGCTGTCAGATCATTTATTCCATAATAGGATATTCCACTTTAAGAGAGAGAGAATAATCAGCGTCTGTGTGCGTGTGTGTGTGTGTGTGTGTGTGTGTGTAGCGCCTGTGCTCTGCACTGGTGGCAGTGTTTGGTTTGCCGAATGCCTGAGAGCTGCTTTTGCTTTCACTCTGCAGGGACTTTTGGTTACCTCTGGTAACAGACAGGCAAGAGTGCACTACTAACTAATAACATATCAAATCTATAAAATAATCACAAGCAGTTTGAGACTAATACGCTGATTTTACAGCATATAACTGTTTATATAACTAATATTACAGGACCCAGGCAATGAATGGTCTAAAGCTTTGGGTATAATAGAACCTAATTTGCTATGCAAATTATCCTTAGATTTGTTAATAAAATACTGTGGTTCTCTTATTATACTGCATACAGAAATCAGCCATAACATTATAACCACCTGTCTAATATTATTTACAGTAATATTTAATGAGTTCCCTGCTAAAACAAGTCCACTAAACCTTATATACTGTAAGAAAAAGAAAATAAAATGTAAAATATACACAAGCAGGATATTTGGTGTATTTTGGTAAATATACCATACACTGATAATACTCTGCATAACAAAGCTTTATTAACTTTTATGACCTAATGTTATCGACTACGTAAGGCAACAAACAGTAAGAGTAAAGTTTTTGTTTTTGGTGCAGAATCTTATTTTCTCAAAGCTGGTACTTTTAACAGTGTGGGCAGTGTGCCAAGTCCTGCTGGAAAATGAAATCCTCATCTCCATAAAAGTTGTCAGCAGAGGGAAGCATGAAGCGCTGTAAGATTTTCCGCAGATTTCATTTTCCAGCAGGACTTTCCAGGACAATGCTCTTATATAATATTCAAATTTTCTAAATCACATATTTTTGTGTGTTTTTTTTTTTAATTGGCTGTAAACCATTATCATCAACAATAACAGAAAAGAACCCCTAAAATTGATCTTTCTGTGTGTAAAACATCTATATAATATATCTGTATATACTGTGCATATATTTATATTAAGATGCCTATATTTAGTACCAAAATAAATATTTTTAACCCTATTTTTTAAGAGCTTCTTTGATTTTATCAAAATGAAAAGCTCTGGAATATAATCAAGAGGAAGATGGATGAACACAAGCCATCAAACCACCAAACTAAACTGCTTGATTTTTTTTGCACCAGGAGTAAAGCAGCATAAAGTTATCCAAAAGCAGTGTGTAAGACTGGTGGAGGAGAAGAACACGATGCCAAGATGCATGAAAACCAGATGGATGGGATTAAAAACCAACCAGGGTTATTCCGTTAAATGTTGATTTCTGAACTTTGTTAATAGATTAGCTCCTAAAATAGAGTCTTCCCCAACAGCCTCACAAAAAGCACATCTATCTGTTTTTAAATGGAGCACCATAACTGAATTTCCCTCCCAAATGGAATGGTAAGAGCATTTTGGTAAGAGTATTTTAAATGTAGCTCCTTCAACCACAGACGCAGCTCCTCTCCAGTGGAAGTACAGTAAATAATTTGGCTTTACTTTATGGTTAATGTGTATAATGCAGCTTTTTATGAAGTGAGGTCTGGGCATGATAACGAAACTAGTAAGAAAACAGGTACGTGCATGCCAGCCAACATTACCAACCAAAACTAAAAGAAAAGGGCATGCAGGTTATTTTCATCTGTGTAGACATGCCAGTTTTATCAGTTTTACCGTCTTGGCAGGAAATGCCAAACCAACCCACACAGCTCCTTTAAGACGTTTAAACAGGACACACACCTCCCCTGTATGGCCACACCCCTCGCTATTGTGCCCAGGACTCTAGGCTCACCAGGAAAGTCCGGGGATTTTTTTTTCAGCGCCTATCCTTGGCTCACCGGCTTGTTTTTCCATGTTAACTGTTATCTAGCGCCACAGTCCAATTAACCTCAAAGCATGCCAGCTCTGTCTGCATCTGTTAGGTGGCTTTAGGTAACTAAAGTTCAACTGTGAAAGTGAGCCTCTGTTCACAACACCACCAACACTGTGACGCTGTTGGATATCCTGCAAAACTGCCTGTGCCGAAGAAAACACAGCAATGGCTCCGTCCAATCAGAGCTCTGGGAAATAAAACATTTCCAATTTCCTATAAAGTCTAAAAAAAATCAAACACAACATTATGACTCTATTATCTATTTCACTGCAGCCATCATCCCTTTTATAATTCAGCTCTACTGATCATATACAACAATTTGTAGTTCTATAATAACAATTCTACAGATTGTAGTTCTGTATCTGTTTCTCTGCATACTTTATTATTATTATCCTCCTTTCACCATGTCCTTCAACCCTGGTGAAAAAAAATATATACTTAATTGTACTTAAAACATATTGAGAATAAGTCTAAGTCTAAGTATGACAGATTTATGTACGTACCTAAAATATATATATATTAAAAGTACATTAATATTATGCGTTCATCAAATGTTTGAAAGTAAAATTTGATCATACTTAAAAAAAAAAATACAATACAATATGAAGTATGAAGGACACTTTTAGTTAAATGTAGTTCAATATGATTCTAAAATACAATACTTATTTACAAATATACTTTTGTACATTTATAGCAAAGAGTGTTCTAAACAACTCTTACAGTAATTCACTTTTTAACTTTTTTTAGTAAACTAAAATGTATTCCAATTGGAAAATATAAATATAAGTAAATTATAGGATAAAGTGTTAAATAACACTAAAATCTAAAATAAAAAAAATAAAAAGTAAATTTGCAGCATGCTAAAAAATTGTCCTTGTCCTTGTCCTGGTCTGGGTCTTGTCTTTGTCTTATCTTTGTCTTGTCTTGTCCTTGTCTTATCTTTGTTTAGTCCTTGTTTTGTTCTTGTCTTATCTTATCTTATCTTTGCCTTTTTCTTGTCCATGTTTTGTCCTTGTCTTGTCTTATTTTTTTCTTGTCTTGTCTTTGTCTTGTCCTTGTCTTTGTCTTTTTCTTGGTCCTGTCTTGTCTTGCTTTGACTTGTCTTTGTCTTTTCTTGGTCATGTCTTCTCTTGTCTTTGTCTTATCTTGTCTTGGTCATGTCCTTGTCTTGTCCTTTCCTTTTCTTGCCTTGTCCTTGTTTTGTCCTTGTCTTGCCTTATCTTTGTCTTGTCCTTGTTTTGTTCTTGTCTTGTCTTGCCTTATCTTTGTCTTGTCTCGTCTTTGTCTTATTGTTGTCTTGTCCTTGTCTTGTCTTTGTCTTTTTTGGTCCTGTCTTGTCTTGCTTTGACTTGTCTTTGTCTTGGTCCTGTCTTGTCTTGCCTTGACTTGTCTTTGTCTTGTTCATGATCATGTATTCTCTTGTCTTTGTCTTATCTTTGCCTTGTCCTTGTCTTGTCTTTGTCTTTTTCTTGGTCCTGTCTTGTCTTTGTTTTTTTCTTGGTCATGTCTTCTCTTGTCTTTGTTATGTCCTTGTCTTGTCCTTGCCTTTTCTTGTCTTGTCTTTTTCTTTTTTTTTGTCCTTGTCCTTGTCCTGTCCTTGTCTTGTCTTTGTTTTTGCTCAGGGCTGAGAAGCTCCAAACTAGCATTTTCCAAAATACAAAATCCTGAAAGGACCTGATTTGTTCCAATCAGGAATTTCCTAAATGACGTCATGGCTTAAATGTAGGAGGAGTTGTTTGATTATTGAGGGAAAGAACATTATTGTCCAGATTGATCCACTTTTTTTGGTCGTCTGGGTTTTTTCCCCAGTATGTCTTCTGGCCTGGGTCTGTTCTGTTTCACTTTTACACATGTGGGAAGTGTCTGACAGGCTTTCAAAGAGCCAAAACAATCCCATAATTGTCCACCAATCCCACATAGTTTGGCACAGTTTTTCCAAACTACCCTGCCCTGTTACATAAGCACGGCAGGAAGTCTTTACTCCCCTGACACTGGGGGGCACTGGCCAAAATGAATAGCACATTTTTCTCAATCTGAGAACATTGTAGGCAGGAACATTCTAAATAAATATATTTAAAATATTTTAATTTGTATAACTTGTTTTTATGGAGTAAGAAGGCAAAAAGCAAGTTAGAACATGTATTATGGTAAAACTACCAAAAACTAAAATGTATTATAATGACTAAAATATTATCTACTTTGAAATTGGAAAAAAAAGAAAAAGCACAGTGTAAATATCTAAATAAATAATGGCAGCACTCAAACAACCCTTTGTATCACCTTCACTTTCACTTTTAGTGCTATTTTAGAGCTTTTAGGGCAGAAGCCTAAATAAGAATTCCCCATATCTGTTCTACAAAAGGTTCTTGGGTTAATACAGTATATGTATAAATGTATTAACCTATCAATTGCTTAAAATAAACAAAACAAAACAGAACAAAACTAGAAAACTTCCCTAATCATTTAAAAACATTAATATGCACAGTTCTGGAAAAAATGATAATAAGAGAGCACTTAAAAATGATGAGTTTCTTTGATTTGACCAAATTAAAAACCTCTGGAATCAATCTATAATCAAGAGAAAGATGGATGATCACAAGCCATCACTTGCCTGGCCTACAGTTTTGAATCAAGTAGATTAGAATGAATTAATCTGTATATTTTTTATATTTTACATCTGAAAATCTTAATTCCCCCAAATATATGTTTGATTGTTTAAATATATTATTATTATTAGTTATTATTTTAAAAAGTAGGTTTAACAGCAAATTACACCACCTGACAAGTTCAAAACAAAAAAAAGCAATAATAAAATACTAATTTATGAATCCTATCACTAAATTGTATCATAAGATTCAAATGCTGTGAATATATTTAAATACAGTATTATTATATAGCAGTGAATTATTGATTATACAGTATTATAAAGTATTAAAAGATTGATTATATAGTATTGCATTAATGATTATACAGTATTATTATTTAGCAGTGAATTATTGATTATACAGTATTATAATGTGTTGAATTATTGATTATACAGTACTGCATTATTGATTATACAGTATTATTATTTAGTATTGAATTATTGATTATACAGTATTATAATGTGTTGAATTATTGATTATACAGTACTGCATTATTGATTATACAGTATTATTATATAGTATTGAATTATTGATTATCCAGTGTTATAAAGTATTAAAAGATTGATTATACAGTACTGAATTATTGATTATACAGTATTATTATATAGTATTGAATTATTGATTATACAGTGTTATAAAGTATTGAATTATTGATTATACAGTGTTATAATGTGTTGAATTATTGATTATACAGTACTGCATTATTGATTATACAGTATTATTATTTAGTATTGAATTATTGATTATACAGTATTATTATATAGTATTGAATTATTGATTATACAGTGTTATAAAGTATTGAATTATTGATTATACAGTGTTATAA